>NW_010306472.1:3739-4241 GCF_000700745.2 Antrostomus carolinensis | reverse complement strand
CGATGAGCTTAAAGGGCTTTTCCAACCAAACCAGTTTTGTGATTCTATGTCACCTCGTGCCCCAGCACCCAGGCCAAGCCATCGTCACTGCCACAGACCCCACAAGAGGTGCACATGGAAGAGAACAGAAGAAAGGCCACCCCTCATCTGTGTCCAGCTCCTGGGAGCAGCTCAAAGCAGGTAAGCATGCAGAAAGCAAGGTGAGGTCAAAGAAGGAGTTGCTCCTACTCGTCAGAACACTTACCAGCCTGGCCTCCTCCCGGAAACACACCGTGTACTTCTGCAGGACGATAATTCTGCAAATGAGGCTGGAAAGCCTGAGCTGCGTGTGGGTGCTACAAAAAGAGCAGAGCAGGAACGTCTTGGAGAGATGAAGAACTGAGTTGGACCACCCAGACCCATAGTGGGGCTCCCCAGAGAGCTACACCAACCACATCAGGGCATGCTAGCACATGTCTCAGCATGAGCATCAGAGACCAAGAGCTCCTGGTTCCTGCAACTT
>NW_010306472.1:2965-3729 GCF_000700745.2 Antrostomus carolinensis | reverse complement strand
TGCTGCTTAACCCCAGCTCTGCTACCAGCTCCCCACCAGGCCAGGGGTGTCCAAATGGGGAAACTGAGGAAAGCAGTGAAGGAGCAGCCCAGGCTCCCATGGTTAATGCTCTGGCTCCTTTCACAAAGACCACGGGCTCTTTAGTCCTTTCTAATCATGTCTACTTGGCATCACAGCTTCTGCTGATGACCCATCCTAGCCAGCCAAAGCCAGAGCACCAGCGTTCTGGTTTTCTCATCAGCTCTTTCACACAGACATCCCACCCTGGGATTGCTTTAGAACAACCTGAAACAAGACCAGGCAGGAGCCCCACTAGCAGCTGTGGAGAACGGCTGTCCCAGCCCCAGCCGAGTCACGGTGGAACCCACTTTTCCTCCGCCTGCAGAGCTTCGGATGTAATGACCACACGGATGTAGTAGGACCCATCTGAGACCTGTAGAACGGCATCTTGGATGACCCCTGGTTGGCCTGGAGCAGTTGAATCACTCAAAACCTATCAAGAGATTGGGGAGGGGTGGAAAAAAGAAATCTGACCTACAGACTTCTCCACGAACGAGGACAGGACACCATGCGTGGCTGACAGCCTGGACTCTTAGGAGAGGAGGTCACCATTCACCATCAAGCCAGGTGGTATGGTCACCCCAAAGCCAAGGGGTCTGGTACATGCCCATACCTCCCAGCTGGACCTCGCAGGCTCCACGCCAGGACAGAACAAGGGACACACCACGTTGTGGAAGAGAGCAATCAAAGGCAAGGTGGGACAG
>NW_010306472.1:0-2904 GCF_000700745.2 Antrostomus carolinensis | reverse complement strand
TGGGCAGGTGTGGGACACATGTTCCTCTGCAAAGCAGAGGGAGACAGAGAGGAGCAGAAACCAGCAGGACCATTACAGCCGTTCTCTTCTTCTGAATGAAGTTCCTGGTGCAGCAATACTGAGCCTGTCCTAAGCCACGTCCATGCTGGGTCAAAACAAGTCCTGAGGTAAGCAATCAACTGGTCCTCCAAGTCTCATACCTGCCTGCTCCGTGGGCTGGGAGCTGTGGATCAGTCCTGGCCTGTCCTAATCCCTACAGCCCTGGGCTTCTCCTGGTACACACCTACGTTTGGTCAGATACATCATTGTAGGTCGTTCACCTGGTGGGTGATGTTGGGATGCGATGCATGAAGAGGGGATGTGAAATGACATGTCCCACCATACACAAAAGCCACCTGCATCTGACAAGGGGTTCACCTCTGTCCTTTAATGGGTACCCACCATGCTAAAAACAACCAGATGTCATCAGCTGGGACCTTCTGACTACAAGAACCTGCCCAACCTGCTGCATAAACTCCCTGCACAAGCCCACAAGGCTTGGGGTTGGGTTTAAGGATGGCCATGTCACCAGGGTCCTGCTCCCATCCGTATCACAGCTCAGCCACCCAGCAGGCCCCACTGGCCACGTCCCTTTGCCCCCCTGGGAGAAGCCCAGCATGTGGATGGCCGGTCCCACCACGTGCTCACTCACTATGGGCAACTCTTGATGTTCAGCAGAGGACATGCTCGAGGAGAGCTCTGGCACCAGCAGCAGGTAGGGCTGCTCACAGGAATGGGTGAAAAACAAGATAAAAAAGAGGGGAGGTTTGGAAGTCACCGATCTGGAACAGATGGAGAAGATGGCAGGCACAGCTGGAGGTCACAACAAGCAGGAGAGAGGCTCTGCTGCTCAGGATGTGCTCCCAACCTTCATTCATGGGGCAGGACTTGGGTGGGCGTCAGCTGGAGAGCAGTCACGCTGAGGGAACTCTCCCCATTAATCTCTCGAGCCCTAGGAGGGATCTGCTGGTTCACTGCTGGGTCTTCATTAGCCCAGGTGGAAGAGATCTTCTGCTTGGGAGAGGGGACTGGGCCAAGGAGTAGGGAACTAGGGATTTCACCATCTCCACATCTTCCCATGGGACAGGGAACAGGACCACAGGGTCTTCTCTCTCTCATTGTAATTTTTTCCCCTCCCCATCTCATATCTCCTTCCATTTGAATCACAACATCCTCCTTTCTCCTTCCTTTTCCTGGTAGTAAGGAGACACCTGACTTGCCTCAAACAACTTCTCCACCAAAGACCTCAGGAGATTGCTAAGAGTAATGCTGCCCATGGTGGGATGCTGCTATGAGCACCCAACGGCTGCGAGAGAAGAACAAACCAGAGCACTGGAACTGGGTCTCTCCAGCATCCAGGTCACGACCACAACCCATCACAGGGCAGGAACCGCGTGCCCTGCGCATGTGGGTGCACCCAGTTGTCTCACAGCACCTTCAACCCATCCCTCCAAGTCCACAGCTGATGATCACCAGCACTGGTTCTGCTCGGTAGTTTTCCTCCTGCTTCCTTCCTGCTGCCCAACAGGCCTCAAACAGGCAAGAGTCCCCTGACCAAAGTTCTCTCCTGCCATGCATGATAGATCTAACGTCAAAGATGTCACCAGTGCTGCACAAAAAGCTCTCCAGGAACTATGCAGGGGCAGGTTTTGTGCCTCAGAACCCCATGCCCTGAACCACCATGCAAGAGGCTCTTCCAGAAGAGCCAGCATCCATGGGAGGACAAGCTCATGGTCCCACCAAGGTTCACCATCAGATAGGATGAGGCTCCAGACTTCCCAGCAGGTCCTGCTTCTGTCTCATGCTACCCACTCTCAGGACCACCCATCAACCGGTGTGCTACAAGGAAGCATGGGATGCAAAGAGGAGGAGGAGGAAGGCAAAGAGGGCTGCAAGTCTGAGGCTAGGAGAGGACAGAGGTGACCTTGGAGACCACAAGCTTTTCAGACAAGAGCAAGGCACACATCCCAGAGGTGCAAATGTCATTGAAAGCCACCAGAAATGGGCAAAGCCAAGCTCCTCCACCTCAAAAAAGAGTATCTGGGGACTCTGAGGAGGAAGGGTCACCCACCCATGGCCATTGAATTGGGAACTGCTGAACACTTCCAGGAACTGGGATCTCCAACACAGCTGGTGCACTGTAGGACAGTTCCCCTCGGTACCTACCCGCAGGACCTGCCCGGCCAGGAGATTCTCATTGGCATCCATCTGCTCATAATTCACCAAGAGGTTGGTGATCCAAGGCTGCAAGATGTAGACTCTAGGAGGAGACATGTTTTTGTTCTCGTACACAAACCTTCGGGGGAAGACATCAGGAGAGTGGGATGACGCTAAGCTCCCCCCTCCCAGGAACGGTTTGAACCTCCAACAGCCACAAGCCCAAGGGCTGGTTCAGACCCAAGCCAAAGCCACTCGCTCTTCTGCAAGGACACGTGTCCTACGGGAGCCACACCAAGGAAGACGGGCTGCTGGGGACACACGGGTCCTGCTGCGGTGCTGGGACATCAGCAGGGTCTGGAGCTTCGCACGTCTCCCACCCAGTTCAGGACACTTTTTTCCACCCCTTCCCCTATTTCTTATTATCCCCCAATAATTATTTTCCTCTCCCCAGGACTTAACGTCGCTCTCTGAACTGCTACAGGGGGAAGGGGGCTCTGCTGGGCAAGGGCTGGGGACAGGCAGCGGTTGGGGACAGGGAGGGTTGGGGACAGGCAGGGGCTGGGGACAGGGAGAGTTGGGGACAGGCAGGGAATGGGGACAGGCAGGGGCTGGGGACACTGAGGGATCTGAGGACACTGAGGGGTGTGGGGACACTCAAGGGTGTGGGGACAGAGTTGGGGACACGGAAGGTTGGGGACACTGAGG
>NW_010306471.1:679-898 GCF_000700745.2 Antrostomus carolinensis | reverse complement strand
ATCCAGGCTGGGGAGTGGAGGGTGGCGGGGGACAACGCCGTGTCCCCAACGGGTGGCAATGCCAGATGTGGGGCCAGCAGTACCTGACATGGGGCAGCGATGCCGGGTCTGAGATACCCAACGTGAAGCTCCGGTACCTGGTGATGGATATGGGGCTGATGTGGGGCTGCAACAGCCAGCGTGGGGTCTGATGCCCAACACGGGGCCCCAGTGCCCAGC
>NW_010306471.1:0-383 GCF_000700745.2 Antrostomus carolinensis | reverse complement strand
CCAATTCCCAGTGTGGGGCCCTGACACCCAACATGGGGCTGATGTAGGGCTCTGACACCCGCTGACAGGTATGGGGCTGATATGTGTCCGTGACATCCAGCGCGGGGTCCAATAACCAGCACGGGGCCCCGATGCCCAGTACGGGGCTGATGTGGGGCTCTGATACCCAGTACCTGGCTCCAGTATGGGGTCCCAGTGCCCAGTATGGGGCTGATGTGGGGCTCCAGCACCTAGTACCTGGCTCCAGTATGGGGTCCCAGTGCCCAGTGTGGGGCTGATGTGGGCCTCCAGCACCCAGTACCTGGCTCCGACACCCGATGTGGGGCTCCGATCCCCGACACGGGGCCGCGATCCCCAGCTCGGGGCCGGTCAGCAGAGCCCCG
>NW_010306470.1:0-8932 GCF_000700745.2 Antrostomus carolinensis | reverse complement strand
GATCTTGCCTGGCACTGAGGTGAGACTGACCGGCCTGTAGTTCCCCAGGTCTTCCTTGTTTCCCTTTTTAAAAATGGGGGTTATGTTCCCCTTTTTCCAGTCTGCGGGATCTTCACCAGACTGCCATGACTTCTCAAATATGATGGATAGAGGCTTCGCAACTTCATCTGCCAGTTCCCTCAGCACCCGTGGATGCATCCCATCGGGTCCCATGGACTTGTGCACCTTCAAGTTCGTCAGGTGTTCCCGAACCTGGTCTTCTCCTACAGTGGGTGGTTTTTCATTCTCCTGGATTTTTCCTTTGCTTTCTAGGACTTGGGCAGTGTGGCACGACCTCTTGCCAGTGAAGACTGAGGCAAAGAAGTCATTGAGCACCTCAGCCTTCTCAATGTCCTGGGTGACCAGATCTCCCGTTGCCTTCCAGAGAGGGCCCACATTTTCCCTAGTTTTCCTTTTTCCCCCAACATACCTGTAGAAACTTATAATGCCTGTGTTCTCCGAAATATACTAGGACAATATATGTTCATGGGTTAATACCAGTTGTACCTGTTCATAAAGTGTTTACTTATCAGAAAAGCATTAATTTTCTGTGTAAGAGTACTTCCATTAGTACAACCCTGTGGGACAGCACCTGTCAGGGAGGACACAGACAGTCCTGCTCCCAGTCCAAGGGAGCCACCAGCCTGCACTGTATCCTGGCATGTGAGAGACAACTAATCTCCAAATTTTCACGTACCTACTTTTGGATAGGATTCTTCCCAACATTAATCTGGAGCTGAATCTTCTAATTTGTGTCTAAAGTAAATGATGGAAAGGGACAACTTTTCAGAGAGTGGGTAAGTCTGTGTTAAACGCCTTACATTACCATACTGACAGTACAGACTTAAATGGACCTCCTGTTTCTGTGTTGCTTCTTCCTCCTGACATTCTTACTCTGCTCGAGTGTGAGGTCCCACCCATTGTAAATGATCCTTTATGATCTTCTCCAATGCAGATCCTTCCCATAGGCTGCAGTTCTTCAAGAACTGATCCAGCACTGGTCCTTACCATAGGGTACAATCCTTCATGAACAGATTGCTCCAGTATAGGTCTCCCACAGGGTTACAGGTCCTGCCAGAAGAACTACTCCTCTGTGGTCTTCTCTGCATGGGCTGGTTCATTCCAGGAGCCAGCTCCTGTATGGACTCTCCACAGACTGCAGCTTGCTTCAGAGGATATCCACTTGCTCAGGCCTAGGGTCCTCCATGGGCTGCAGGACAACAACCTGCATCACCATGATCTTCTCCAATGGCTACAGAGGAATCTCTGCTCTTGTGCCTGGAGCATTTGCTCCTTCCTCAATTACCTTAATGTCTGCAGAGTTGTTTCTCTCACATTTTCTTACTTTTCTCTCACAGTTACCATACAGTGGTTTTTACCCTTTTTGAAATATGTCACCACTGAAGTGGCAACAACATCACTGATGGGCTTAGCTTTGGACAGCTGCAGCTCTGTCTTGGAGCTGTCTGAAACTGGCTACTGGTGTCTTCTCTGCAACCCCCTGCTACCAAAACTTTACCATGCAAAGGGAGTGTAAGATGACTGAGATGTTCATGAGTACATTGTAGACAAAAGTTAGTAGATAGGTTTTAGACTAAAACCTGATAGGTTTTAGACAACTTACTTTAATTGTCAAATTATTGTTCTTCAATTCTTTTTTATAATTTACATGTTGGTGAATGAATTATAATCAAAATCAGATCACTGTAATCCTTACATGGCATAACTTAAAACTTACAGCACAATGTGAAAGAAATACAAGCATTATTCAAACTCTAAGAGTCTCTCTCTTCCATACCCAGGTTAATCATCTTGCAATAATTTAACAATAACAATCAGGTAGTAAACAGAAGTAATTTTCAATATGTGACTTCTTTCAAAAGACCTTCAGAACTACAATGTGTCATAGTGGGACACTTTAGGCTCACAGTTCCATGGATACAAGATTACAAATTAAATACCTCATTTAATTCTGAAATCTCATCAGATTAACAAGATAATAGAAACTTTTATGACACATCTTTAAGGTCAATGGTGATTTATTTATAGTATAGTTTCTTGATTTTATTATGCAGCAATTGAGTAATACAGGGATTATCTAGAATGAAATATTGTTTCACTTTCCATTGACTTTTATACAAAAGGATATTTCTCATATTTTCCTTTAGCATTATCAGCTACAAAGGTAGGTAAACTGTAAAAAGTTGACCTCAGTTGATTTTGTACGCTTTTGCTTTCTTAAAATACTTCTTGTAGACAAAAGAATAGTCCTTTATATATATATGTAATAATCTATAGCTATCAGAAACACTTAGATATTTCTGCAATTCCAGACATCAGTTACTATAAAGTAAATATGTGCCACTTTCAATCAAGTTTTATCTGTTTCTCAAATTAAAAAGAACTGGCAAATGTTCAGCATTAGAAAAGACTTTCTTCCATCGAGATGTGTCATTGTGGTTTTGGGAGAAAAATCACAGTGCATCTCCTTTACCTCCATTGCAAGCTATAAACATAGGAAGACCACTTGGTGACTCAGTTAATTCCTGCCCTAAGATGTACTGGCTTTTCATTGAGACTTCCAAAGTAAGGAAAGAAGACTTCTAGACTTTCTTTAAAGTCAGTTAAAGTCATGCCATGTCATTTAAAAAATGGTGGGGTCTTTTTATCTCATAAATACATGAGATCTGTAATATAACTATTATTTTAGCTTTACTACAATCAAATATAATTTAATGTACGTTGCACACATTATTAACATTTGCAGTTACTAGTCTGTTTTTTGTTTTTGTTTTTTTTTCTTTTCCCTCTTGGGTTAGCACTTGCTGAAGGAAGAGAAAAGCAGCATTGGTAATCCAGGTATTACTGAATTTTTGCTGTACTGTGACTAAGTTTCAGCATCATTCACTGAATTCTATTGGTAGCTAAAGACTGAATCTGTTCATTGTCCTTGAAATTAAACAAATAATGGGTGTTATATTGTGTTTTACTTTGAAATACATTGCATCACTCCTGTTCCTTGCTATGTGATATTCCTTTAACTACAAGAATTATAAGTAGCTCAAAGGTTATGAGTCAGATATTTGCTTGTGTAAAAATGCACAGCAGCCTCAACAAATAAAGGATCTGGTTATTTGTTTCCTAAATCTATTTGTTTTCTTAAACTGTTGTAAACACTAGATCTGTAAAGATTAGGTTCTTTTAAAGTGGAACTAATGTTTTTAATTTGGACATACAGAACCCAGATAGACCTTAATTATAAGTACATAATTGCTTGTGAAACAGCACTGAATATTAATTAAAAGCTATTCTATAAATATTTCAGCACATTTCCATGGTTATTTGATTCACTCTGCTTACTAGTTTACAATGTTTGCCAGATTTTTTTACATCTTTTCCTTATGTAAGTAAAGTATTGGTGGTACCATCCACGCACTGATACACAGAATCATGTAAATGGTTAAATTACTGTAGTATATATAAATGTTCAGGCTAAGTCTACCACATTTATCTTAGCTAAAGAGTGAGTAAGGGGTCTGAAGAACTAAATCACATGATGCATTATCACTTTTCTTTCAGAACTACCATGTGAAACTGGTAGGTGTCACAAATCTGTGACTCTGTATCTGAAAAAGATGCTGGGTTCAGCTCACCAGACTTCAGACATCCAAGCAAAGCACCTGAAATTCTGTTTGAGGAAGGCATTCATGACCTAAGGAAGGAGATAATGAAAGTACACTCTATTATTAGCCTGGAGAGAATGGTTCATCTTATTTCACATAGAGTTACTAGAGAGAAATAAGCTGCTCCAGACTAACACTTGGAGGGTGCAAAAATTAGGTTCCTGCCATGAATCATCTCTGGGATAAATACATGTCTCTTCATTGACTAAAGGGATTATTTTGAATGATGCCTAAATTCTTGAGAACATTAGATTTTGTGAATGTTCCATTGTCTTAGATTCCTACTAAAACCAAGTGAAAACACAGAAATCTCAAAAGTCAATTTCAATTTTAGCAATTTGGGGATGAGTGGCCCTCTAAAAATACACATGCTTGTCCATTGTCATCTTTCTTAAATGAAGTACTTTATTTTTAAATGGATAAAGTTGGGCATAACAAATGCTTTCCTAGCCACTAAGGTTCCAAAGATCTGCCTACAAAAGGTTCAGATGGATAGATGTGTGAAGTCTGGGTCATCTAAGCAAAATTCAGGCACAGACTGAAGAACTTAAACCTAAGGAGTCCAATATGAATTCTAATCCAGGTTATTATTAAACTACTATATCTAACATAAGGTAATAAAATAATTGCACAATATTTTATATATTTTAGTTTTACTAAAAATAATACAATTCAGCAGTTCCAATCTATTTTTTTTTTTCTGATTTTCCATAAGCAAATATCTTGTATTTCTTTGTCACTTGGGAAAGTTTTAAACTTTGTTATGCATCATACATAGCTCATATACTTAATTTTCAGATACTGAGATAGGCTAGGTTAGCACAATGACACTCTTAATTGTATCTGTTCTTCTGTTTCTATGTATATATCTAGAAGCAGATAACATGGGGAAATTTTATTTATTTATTTATTTACTTCTGGTTCCACAGTTGATCATAATTGTGTGTGAAATTATTTATAGATGTCTTTAATCTGACTTGGATATCTAAGTACGTGACTTACAGGTGCATTCAGTTGTATAAATGATTAAATTACATAAACCACACTTATAAATAATAGTACACATAAAACTGCCTGCATTTATTTGCACCTGCAAAATTTATGCTTTCAAAAAAGGCCTTGTCTTGGTTAGTCTCAAGATAATGTCCATTATGTCATATTTTTCTCCTGAATAATACACATACTAACTATGCACTGAAATAAAAATTGAATTTGACTTAGTAAAAAGATTCTAATGACAAGAAAAAACTATACAATAAGGCGTATTTCTTTGAACGAGCAGATCCTTTACAGTATGTTTTCCATCTGAACAATGTCTTCCTAGAAACTATTTAGAAATACATAATACAATATAAAAACTAACATTAAAAAGCTGTATTCAACTCAGAATTCACAAAGTTTTTTTGACATTTTACAATTTTTAGATAATTTCTAGAAATAATTATTTTTATGCTGTTACTCTAGGTAATTACAATCACAGTCAAAGCTGTGCATTGCCTGGTAAATTATGATGTAATAGTAGTAACAATAATAGTACTAAGGATCATCTACCTCTTTTGCTGAGCACCGTCCAGTTTGTGTGATGACTGTAGCATTGCCTTACAGAAAATGGTATGTGCTAATTTAACGGTAATGTAATAGGTATTTGAATGTATAAAATCTTTCTATTCCTATTTTTAACTATTATTCTTTATCATGGTTGTTATTAATCATGCCAAAACTCTAAAATCTGGGGGATTTTTGTGTTCTCTGTTATATGAGCAGTTTTATGCAAAATAGCAACAGAACAGCTGAGGTGGAAAAGCACCTCTGAAGATCATCTACTCCAACTCTGCTTCTTAGAACAGGGCCAACTACAGCAGTTGCCCAAGTCTATGTCCAGTTAGCTTTTGAATATCTCCAGGGATGGAGACTCCACAACCTCTGCGGGCAACCTGTGCCAGTGTTTGACCACCCTCACAGTAAAAAAAAAAATAATAATAATAAAAAAAATCTTATATTTAAGTGGAATTTCCTGTATTTCTTTCCATCAGGTACTTATACATGTGGATCAGATATGCCCCTTTGGCTTGAAGGAGGCTAACGACTGATGACTGATTCGTAGAAACTTTTTACTTTTTATTGTAATAAATAATAATTATTGTAATAATGTTGCACTAAGTGTGCAATTTACTGTGTGAGAAAAGCACTAACAAGAGCGGGTATGGCCAGAAGTCTTTATAACACTTAGAAGTTTGCTCATTATCTCATTATTTAAAGATATATTTTGGAGTTTTCACACTGAAAATGATTTTTGTACTTTTAGTATGGTGGTGGAGAATAACTTACACTTCTCACATTCAAATTCAAGTCCCGTAACTTTTGGGGTGGGGGGCGGGGGAAGAAACAAACTAAAACTCGCTACAGATCAAAGATGTAAATCAATGTATTGTTAATTACTGAAATAAAATTAAAAGTAAACAGATGTATTGTGGAATTTATTATTTTGCTTCTTAACACTTTTCCCTTCCTTCTTCTCATCTCAATTACACACATCCCAAGTCTAAGTATTCGATCTCTCTATGGAAGTTTCATCAGAAAACAAAACCATTTTTTGATTCCACACTTTCTTTTGATAAAAGAACTTCGGAGTAAAACACTTATATGAGTTGTTGGTAGATCTGACATATGAAGAAGAAAAAATAATTTTGTTCTGCAGCCATTTTTGACTTATTACTATATCATTTTATTTTTTGTTCAAGCACCCATGAAAGTAGATACGTAATGCTTTTTATGCATTCAGCTTCCATGTGTTTATTTTTTAGCTCTAAATGAATCAATTTATGACTAACAAATATTCTCATCCATCTATAAGGTTCTCATGGAACTAGTATGGAGGAACATTTCAGTTTGTTTTTTTTTTTTTAATTTAAAGTCATCAAAATAACCTTTAAGATTAGTTTTTACAAGTTTTCCAAATGCATTGCAATAGATTTCATGTATATGGTACTAAATACTTACATAATACAAAGTTTTCATTGTTATGATTCATCATGCAGGATCTCAGGGCAAATTTTGGATTTGTATTAAAGTGCTAATCCCTTCATCTGGTCTGGTATGTTGCCTCTATAGTATCAATATTCTGTACTACAATGAGATTCTCACAAGCATAAGAATGGGGAAAACTTTTGCTCTGTGCTGTTTACAGTGATTTTTCTGTACTTTGTCTTTTGCTGTTAGCATAACCTGTAGAAGAGATCTGGTGCTTTGGGTTTCCTTGTGTGTGTGTGTGTGGGGGGGGGGGGGTGGGGGGGGGGGGGGGGGTTGTTGTGGTTTGTTTTGGGTTTTTTTTTCCTACTATCTCCTAGATGTCGTTGAGATTAAGTTCTTAGTTGTTCTTTTTGGCATGGTTTACCCACTGGAAGATATTAAACAAAACATGGTATGCACTGATAGGCATAGACTGTTTCCTTTCCTTTTTGTTTTGTCTTAAAAGAAAAAAAAATGAAACAAAAACACAGTTTAGGAGGACAGTACTTGAGAAATATTTAAAGTCCTGAATTCCCTCAGTGTTACAGGTGGTGTGCTTTGAGTTGTTTTTATTTTTTTCCCAAGATGTAATCAAATATTTATTGTGAACATTTTTATGTTGAGGACTTTTGATCTGTTAAAGGCCTTTGATGGTTATGAAAGAATTTGTCACCAATGAGTTCGCAGTAGCTCTCCAACTGTGTATCTACAATTTCTGATAAAGTTATTGGACTGTCTTTGTAATTCTGCTGTTCTTATTCCATGTTGATTTCTTTTTGTCAGTGTCCTAATAGTTGCTGCTGGTAATTTTGAATATCAGAAACTAAGGTAACATGTGACTCAGCTGATTAATTTCAAAATAACTTGCTTACAACTAAAAAAAAAAAAAAAAAAAAAAAAAAAAAATCAGTTTAGAGAGTGTCCCATTAATGGAAAAGCTTAAGCTTGTGTTTATGCTGATGCTTATTCAAGAGAGCACTTCGCTGCCAACAGTGTAAAATACATTAATTATACTACCTTGTTCTGGGGTGCTGTTGCTTCCACTATATAGCCATTGTAAGATGCCCTGATGAAGAAGTCATGCTGTCTTGATTTTTCAAGTATGACATTTGAATTTCTAAGCTGACCACCAATAGCTGTTCTTTCTGCATGGATGCTTAGCACAGGAGGATATAAAACTGCTGGGAAATCCAATCTGCTGTCAGAAAGTACAAAGTATCATGGGGCATGTTTAATGTGAACCTTGACAGTTTTACATATACTGTCAAGTATATGTACATTACATATGTACATTATGTATATTACATATGTAATCCACCTAAAAATGTTATTTCTAATGTTTTAATTATTAAAATTAATTATGCTGGCTGAAAGAGCATCTCTGCTCCTTCCATTTGTAACTTAACTGTGTGCTATTATTTCAGTCTTTTTGAGGCTTCTGTCACTAGCCAATAGACATAAACTGAACTACCCACTGTATCAATGTTATATTTTACCCAGACACATGCTTGTATAACCCTTACCAAACTACTCTACATTAGAAAGCAGAACAGGTTAACAGAATGATGAAATTCTAGAACTTTGCAGGTTGGTGGGGATTTTTGGCTGGGTTTTTTTTTGTTTTGTTTTGTTTTGTTTTGTTTTGTTTTTTCCTATCTACCATTTAACTGTTTTTCATGTTTCTCCTTATGTATGGACAAATAGCGATAAGAGATATTATTTACTGTCTGGCATAAGGGTAAATGCCTTAATCAGAGGTAAAAATCTTGGGAGTCTTCCTGAGACCCCAAACCCCTCTCCTGTCATTATGTAATCATTACATAATATTTTTACCAAATTTCTCGGATTTACAAGCCAAATTAAAAGAACCTCTCAGTATCCTACAGCCACCTTTCTTCCTTAAAAGGCTAATTCAGTCTTTTTTCTGGTAGCATTCCTGGTCAGAACTACCAAACAACTATTTTTCTTCATCTATGTTTTTTAGGTAACTACATTTTGTTGATTGAGACTCACCTTATAAGTTGACAGGAAAGACAAGGAACACCATACTGCCCAATACTTTTTTTTTTTTTCTTTCTCTTTTCTATCAGCATTTTCTAGTTTTTACTTTGGGACAGCAGGAGGTTCATCTGCTCACTAGTCACAGGTTCTACTTATCTGACTAAATAAGAGTTAAAATAAATAAATAAATAAATAAATAA
>NW_010306469.1:0-10249 GCF_000700745.2 Antrostomus carolinensis | reverse complement strand
TCGAGGAAACGAGCCTCTCCAGCAAGAGCCGGGGCACGGAGCAGCTGCTCCAGGAGCCTTTGCTGAGATACAAATAGCGCGGCTGCTCAGTAACACACAGCCAGAGCCGCGGCCCCAGGCACAGGGACGCTCCACCTCTGACTGCCTTCCAGGAGAACACGGAATCACCGCCGTCCTCAGAGCTCACACGTCCCGGTGGTGGTTTCACCCAGGCTGTGGGTGACTCTACGTCACGGTCAGGGTTGGAAGGGACCTCAGGAGATCATCCAGTCCAACCCCCGTGTCACACACGTCATCATCTCTTGCTGTTGCACGCGGCTGTTCTTCCACACCAGGCAGAAGCTTTAGCCTAACAGAAAGTCTTTGTCATTGGGCTCAGGCGCGGGAAACCAATCGTGTAAAGATTAGCAAAATGCACACAAGGCTCTATGCCTTCTAGGCTAAATAAAGCACAAATTAATTTACAGAGCTTTAGCCAGAATTAATGTATGGGGTTTTAACCACGTCACTGTCACTTCAGTTATATTCTACAGGCCCTGAATTTTTACTCGGAAAACGCATTTATTTTTTCATGACAGAGTGTCTGAGCAGTTTGGGAAATGCCCGCAAGGGAATATGCAGACTGTCTCCATATGTGATAGTCTCTGAGAAATAACTCAGCTTGGAAAATCAGGGAGAAAGGCACAAGGGGAGAGATGGAAACACACACTTGTTATGTTTCTCTTTTTAGAAATAGTAACACTTAGAATTTCTCTTCATGCAAAATCTCACAGAGCTGAAGTCTGAAGTCTTACAGGGTGGTCAATTTATAGTCAATAAAAGGCTATTTGGAGGCACAAAATGAGTGCAACACGTAACATTTCTCCTTTTCCAGTCCTAATTCCTACTATAGTTTTCCTTCTAAAGTAAAACAGAAAATTAAAAAAACAAACAACCAAACAAACAAACCACCGTCTTTTCACTAAGGCTCAGTTCACCCTGCTATTGCATTCACACAGATTTCTACCATAAAAAATCATCCTATTTTAACCTTGTCGTTCATGGGTTGATACAGCAAGCCCATCTCCTAGAGGAAGACACTTCCTTTAACGGATTTCTTGTCACATCTCTTCCTTTCCTGGAAGCAATGAATCAAGAGATGAAAAGGATCATCATTTCATGACCAACATTTCTCTGTCTGTTTTGCTGAGTGTGAAATCGGGGGTTTGGGTAGCGTGGTGACAGCTTGTGAGGTGGGCTCAGAAAGCCCGAGTGAGACTGTTCCTCAGGTGAACACTTCCATGGATTTACATTAAACCGGCCTGTGTAAGAGATGGGCACAGATATTTCCTGCAACAATGTCATATAGATTGACTTTTCTCAATTAATTTGTTCTGGAATGTAGCAAATATTAATTTCCATTAAAGTAAACTTCAAAAGCCGCTAATCTTCCTTAACGAACTACAGAAAAATGTGCTGTCCAAACAGGAACGGAGAAGACTCAAGAAAAGAAGCATTAAAGTCATCTAGAGATCGTATCAATGGATTTGCTTAATCACAGAAATCCTTTGAAGGGAATGGTTTCCACCTAATAAGAGAAAGTAATTATCGGCCCGGAGATGATCTGGGTCATAAAGGAGAGGACACCAAACTCTGCCAGTGAGAGACACCCTGTGGTGGCAGCCAAAACTGTCACTCCAGCACTCGCCTGCAAAGAAACGCCAGGAGAAGGAATGATTTACGATGATTAAATAATAGATTATAAAGTCATCTCTTCTCATAAGGTGTCTCACAGCAGCACAGGCCTGATGTAAAAGCAGCAGTTTCTGTTTCCAAAAAGCTGCTCACAAATTTAAGCTCATCTTTAAGCCCATAAATCAAAGCGTTGATCTTCCTGGTGCTTTCCTTTTCCCCTGCCCGAGGTGTGACTGCCCATGCAGCTGGAGCTCTCCTGTCACATCTCCTGCTGGTTCTACTCACAAGAACCACTTTAACACACTCCCACCAGCTCAGCACATTAAGAAAATTCTACTGCTGAAATTGGTATTTTCCCCTGAACTCTGTTACAGTCATGGCTACAATTATCTTAAAATAAAATAATTAAAAAAAAACCCCAAACACAAAATACCCCAAGTCTCTCATCTAAAGATATAGAAGAAATCTTGCAAGTGTTTTATAATGGCTCATTCATATGTGGATTCCAGCTCCTTCAAAAGGCTTTAAATATAGCAACTGAACTTCAAATTAATATTATATTCTTACAATTTAGTACTACATCCATTTTGCTGGCAGATAAAGTAACCAGAGGGTCACACAACTAGCCTTGAGTCACGCAGCAAATAATTGACAAGTGAAGATGCAAAAAGCCTTCCTTCTAAGTCTCTTCCGAATCCCAGAGTGCAGTTCCCAGACTTATCTCTACTTTTAGTGCAAAAACACAACCAGTGCAAGCCCAAGGACAACTGGGCTCTTGACTCAACATGGCCATCTCACAGCCTTCCTCAGTAAACTCTTCCCTGCTTCCCTCTAGTAAAAATAAATGCATTTTCTTCTTTTTTCACTTGGGAACCAAGAGGTTTTGTGTCCCTGTGGGAAACTGATGTTCTGAAAAATTCACTTGTCTGGTATTTGAATTACCACAAAGTTGTCTAAGCTATGGCTTCCTGTTGCCTGCCAGCGTCAATCTTGGAGCGCTTGGCTATGCTCGCTCAACCGCTTTGGCCTGCCCTCTCAAGACCCAAGTGACACATTGGTGCTATGATGGGAGAAGTGGATAATGAAACACGTGGCTCAATGGAATTAAGAGTATTTTCTATTAAACACTAAGGAGAGGCTTAAAGCAGTCACTGTTAGCAATATAAACTTAATATACACTATACACAGCCAATAAATGTTTGCTACACCCAAGCACAGCATGGAAAACAACATCTGGGAGGTCCTTTTCCTCTCGATGGACAATTCTTGCTGTGGTAGCTCTGCAAAGGTGCACTACAACAGAGTCTGACTGAAGAGCTGCTCCACTGTTACAGAGCTGGGCCTCAGCGTACACTGTGATCCTCATTAAGAACCAAATAAATAAGACCAGCAGGCAGAAAAAACTCAGCAAGACACAAGTTTTCTTCCTAAAATACAATAAAATCCCAGTGCTGGAATGAAGAGGTATCTAGTTCTCTCTCTGGTACTCCAACACAGCAAGCACAATACTTACAGCACATTTGTAAAAGACTTCCAAAAACGAAGGCTTCAAAACCTTCTCAGTCTCTACTTCAATATCTTTACCACAAAAGCTGGTTTCCCCCAAATCTAACCTGCATTTCCTTTCGTTGTAATCTACGTTGATTATTTCCTGTGCTGTCCATTGGTAAGGGGAACAGGCTGGAAACCAGCCAGAACCTGTAGCTACATCTAGTGCCAATAGTCTGTTAAAAGACCTTACAAAGAGCTCACTGGGATATTACAGAAAACTACATGCTAGTACCTTAACGTGTCACCTCTGAAAACTCTGCCTAATCCATTGCTGAGGTGATTTCCACTGGACATAACAGCAGTGTCAGATGCTTGGGGGAACTGGGCATGGAGGAGGTCACACCTTCAGCGTGGGAAGAAGCTAATAAAGAAGACAACAGGAGAAGCAGAAAGCCTCAGCTATAATACATTACTTTATACAGTAGGGCTTTTTTAGAAATGGATCTGCATGCTTAAGTCCGGGTTGGAAGCTAAACCTCATAAAAATTCAGAAGAAATTGGTTCCAGGTCCTGTTTTTGTGGGAAGTCTGATTTAGTATGTTCATCTCCAGGCAGGGAAAGCCCATGCAGTCTCTTGCAGCCCGACACAAGTTTGCTCTGCCCACGTTCCAAGGCAATCAAGAAGCTGCGTGGTTACAGCCCCTATCTGCCTAAAACCATGATGTGTACCAACACAAAAGCAAGGGCAGCAAACTGCGCTTAGGGAATCTGCAGTCCCTCGGCTTCCTTTCTTAAATGGCCTCAGAACACAAAGCATACGGGGTCAAGCATTACAGAAGTGCTGGCTGAGAAAGTACGGAAGAAACTGGAAAAATCTGTGATGAGATGCAGGAATTACACAGCCTGGAAATTGTGCAGTAAAGAACAAGCCTGCCTGAAGACATCAAAACAAAAACACACCCTTAGAAGCCAGGGAAGTATAATAGAAAACTGAGGTGCAGTTGCTCAGCTACCAGCATAATGGTGCTTTTCTCTGTTATTTATGTTTTTAATAGCAACGTAGCATGATGACATCCATCTGCACGCCATGAGCAGCAGTAGAGGATGGCTTTATTACAACAAATAAGAAAAACACTTTAAACAACAATTTCTGTTGGTTTTTTTTTTTTCATGGAACTGTTAGAGTGCAGCACAAGTTTTTGGGTGAGTCAGACAATCTCAACAACAGAGGGCACTGAGCTGCGGATTGGGTTGCTAATCACAGTATATTCTTATATCTCTGCAAAATGATAAGGAATTATTTTCAACACAAAAGCATACCAGAGTCTGTAAATGAAGAGTAGAGCCAAAGTGTAGACTCACAGGCATGAGCATATCCATCAATATATATCTAGAGTTTATCTAAACTGTATTTTTACCAGAATAATAGGATGGAAAGACTCAAGAGGGGAGTTAAAAGAAAAACCAGAAAAACCCCAAACCCCACAAATCTCTTGTAGAGGAATAATTTTGGATGGAGGAATGCCCTTCAGGCACCTGCCTCATAGCAAAGCCCACTCATCTTCTATGCTATTATTTTTTCAAGTTGAGGGCAATTTCTTAATTGTATCTATATTTATGATCTTTTTTTCCACAGGCAATAAATAATAAATTATGTGTGCGATGGAGTTAATCTTTTAATAAATATGTATTCTAAAAATGTAATACTACAGTATTAGCTTAGTATATGATGTTATGTCTGTTTCATAAAAATAGAGCGCATCATATAAACAAAAGTAATTTCATAAAATTCCTTGCTTTTAAAAGAGAGTTCCAGTGACACAAAAGGAAAATAATGATGAAAAATGCATTTCATATTATTTGAAAAACAAATAAATACCACTTAGATATTGCAAAAACTTCTATTTGCTTGTGTAACACGACGCAGAGTGAGGACATACATATAATTTCCTGCTCTTTCAGATAAGTAAATATTCTGTAATTTATGACCTTCAACATGTGAAAACACAAATACAAAAGGGAGTTGTAATTTATATCTATTGTATTAATTCAGGTTTGGTTGGTTTTTTTTAACAATCCTGAAAAAAATTACATTTTAAACAAAACCAGTAAAACATGGCATTTTGTTTATGCTGTTTTCATAGTAGCTTTGGGGGAGAGAAATAGAACTGTGGGGCACTGCAGTTCCACAGGTATTCCTTTACAAGTGTGGTGTATTTAAACTATTGTCTCACTGAGACACCTATATCACGTCAGTGTAGGAGAAAAGCAAATTTAAATCACTGGGATAATTGTTATAATAGTTTAGTGTTTCTTAGAATGATATGAGAAACTGTGCTGCAAATGATCAAAACGTTGAAGGCACAAGAACGAAACAGCAGGAGAACAAAGCACTGGAAACAAACAAATAAAAAGTGATGGTGTCAATACTTACCTTTTTTGTAAAGTTAAGTACCTGAGCACAGAACAGGAGCTTCTTTGACTGGAGTTGATTTATAGAGATAGAATCAGAAAAAGATTTAGATTGTTTTCAGTGAAATTTTCATCTCCAGAATAAAATAGAGTCATGTAAATAGCTTGAAAAGTGCAGATTCTTCTGGCAGCATTCGTTGCAGATGCCCCATTTCCTTTCTTTCAGTCCTAAGAAGCAACCTTTTTCCTCCTAAGGCCCACTTAGTATCAGAAACAAACCTGGTGCAAGTCCTACCTGCTTCGTAGGAGGGAAGAGACATTCTTGTTCATGCCCTAGAGTTCCCTTTGCTTAAGTAGTAGTTGGAGAGACAAGGTGTCCTGGTTTTTGCTAGGACAGAGAGATAACCCTTATGGCTACAGCCTAATTGGCACTTCCAATCCTTTCAGGAGTAAATCTGTGCCAGCACCTTCCACCACTTCCAATAGGAAGACTAATTATGATTTTAGTCGTGTCAAGCTGGAAAATCTCAGTCTGAGAATACAGATCCTTAACCCTTCTGCACTTCTGACGTGGAAATAAAGAAAACATTTTGGTTTTTGTAAAGTGTTGTGAACCGCAGAGGAAGGCGCTAAATAATATGTATCATTAAATAACTCCTGTCAGCACAGCCGCTCCACTCTTACTGAACAGGTCTCCCTGTTTGAGGGGCTGTAAACTTCACGCAACGTTTACATGCAAGAATAACAAACTGCTCTTGTAAAGAACCTCTGCTACAAACCATGGAAAGCTTCTTCAAAAGAGTAGAGTTTGAGTTTTATTAAGCGAATCCTACACGTGATTAGCTATTGAGGCTTACAAATGGAAGAGAAATAAATGTCAAGGCCTATTGCTGTTCTCTAAAGAGCAAGATTGAAATAAATTATCTGGAATACATGTTTTGAATCTACACCAGTTTTAAGAGCCCGTCTCATGGATATGAGTATCTCATACACTGCTGAGACTTACCTTTTTCATTGTTTTACTAACAAGATTCCTTGTATAGGAGAAAATCAACTGCTGAAAAATTATGAAAATAAAAGTGGTTTTTACTGCATAACATACACACACATACACAGAGATGGTATGTCCTTAGGAAAAACCAGCAGAACACTGTGCACCTAGCTTAACAACATTACCAGCTTGCAAGGAGAGCAGTGCTGAGAAAGGTCTGAGACGCCTACAACACCTAAACAAGGCTGAAGGAAAGAAATTGCTACACATGAAATAAATTGCTTTGCCACCCTTTAAATAAATATGACACATACATTTCTTCTGCGCAAGAAGCTTCCCTGGCTAGTTAGTGAGTAAAACCTCCTGTCTGAGCTGAACCCTGCTTGGGTTCAGAGCACCATGCCTTGGCAGCCTCCTTGCAATTTAAAGAGGAGGGCATCTAAACCGTTACTCACACCATGAAAGAAACAAGAAAAGCCCGAGTCTTTCCCTTCCAAGTGTTACAGGTTTAATACCGACCATGCAGGCTATTTGCAAATTCTGCATTAAATAACATTCTCTCCACTCTCCCGTGACTCAAAACCGTACATTATTGATAAAATGATGACTTCAGAAAACAAAAGCTATCTATAAACAAGCAGAACCCTTGGGAAGCCTTTCCTGATGCCTGTCATAGAAGGACCAGCTGGTTCAAGTCAACTATAGTTTGTTGGAAAGTACCATCTAGTGGTGATTTTCTATTCCACAAACCCATTGAATTCTACGCAACTGAAAGTTTCTTTGGCCTGTTGATGTCAGAGCCCAGACTCACCAGAACTGAATTTTGCATTGTGATACCACCCTGTGTAACACTTTCACTCAAAACACACAGGTACATTGTCCTTTGCTCTTACCTTTGTTCACATGCCAGCTCGGGAGTCACTGGAAAGGCAGGATATTCCTGAAGAGAAATGAAAGGTCTGGAACCTCGTTGCTGAGTTTCACTCATTTTCAGGATTGGAATAGTAAGGATTTCTGGAAAAGACATTATAATAATTACCAAAAGTGATTTTTGTTCTCTTGGCAGAAACCTCAGATGGTGCTTTCTGTCTAATTAACTAAGAGAGCAAATCCAGGGAAAAAGCAGTGCCTTAAGCTTTTTCATATCGCCAGTTCTTGGTGTAAGCAGGGACGTGTTTACTGTAAATGAAAACACAAAGTTTTATTGGAATTTTTGCTATTGATTACCTACATTTGCTGTAATTCAGAATCCTTCCACCTCTCTTGGGAAGTCAACTCTGATGTCAAAGCCTAGACTAAATTGTTCAACACATAGTTGATCATAAATATGACTGCAGACCACAATAATAAGCCCCACGTTCTCCTGAAAGCAACAGGACCCAAAGAACACAAACCAAATCAGAATGAATGGCCATTCACAGTGCTACTATGATTTTTGAGGGTCTTGAGTAGCAAAGCGGTAGGTGCTAACCAAAAGCAGTTGTGTTTGTTGTAGCCTCTGGCTACTCCAAGCCTGTGGACCCTGCAAAAGGGCAGAACATCTGGTACGGCGTTCATCTCCACAGCCCGAGGACTCAGCCCAAGTGCTCAGCCTCCTGCCTCAGGTGGCCCTGGCTGATGTTATTAACGGCTCCTCTAGGCACGTCAAGACCCGTACCAACTTAAGGAAGGAATCAAAGCCAGGTCAAACAGAGCAAATGGTCACTCCTCAAGAATATTATTTAAACTTATGCCCCTGATGTCAAGGTTAGACATGCCAGGTAAAGGATTCTGGGGCAGACTGAGAAGAGCAGCCGCTCGCACACCAGCAGTGGGTCTACTCTTGGTGAGCGATTTGTGGGGCGTAGGAAGGAGAGTATATGCAACTCTTGAAGTAGTTTGCCTTTGCCTATCCTTGTCATTTTCTTTTGCCACACAGACAATAGACTGCCACATCGGCCTTTGCTTTCCTAGCCCAATTCTTTACATTCCTGGGCTTGCAGACGCAAATAACATCTGTCAGTAACTTGTTTTTTTTTCAAAACTCCTCCCAAAGGATGACTATCTTTTAACATTCATTTTCTTGCTCCAAATCCCACCCATGTGAGTATGTAAATATTAGGACAAGAATTCCCCTTCTGTGCGCACATAATCTTTCAAAGTGGTTTTGACTTGAAATAGTTTAATCACTAAATGTAAAAATCCGTTTAGTTGCCAGACTGTAAAATATGTTACCTCATGGAATTGTGTCGTGTGTTACACGGGTCCTCGTCACACAGATGATCTAAACCCACGTTCTGTTCCTAAAAGAAAAAGAAATCATTCATTTTTATATCTACCAGTTCCTGCTCCCTTTACATTATCCAATGAATTCTTCGATTCATTTTCTGTTACGACTGAACCATCAGAATATACTCCACCAGGCTCAGTTTATTCTACCATGTCCTAGTTTCATTTAACTGGTTTAATTATTCAGCTGTTGAAAACAGCTCTAGCAGAAAATCTTGATTATTCCAACTGCTTGACAATTTCAGTTCAAAGAGAACTTGTCAGTGCTTTTAAATAGTCAGCACAACAGAATTTTGAGTTTATTTCAGTTTTTACAACAATTACAAACACAATTACTTCTGCTATATGTTGCATAGACACTTTTGAAACCTAAAGCATATACACTTTCTCAGACAGTTCTTCTGTCCGCGAGGCCAAGTTATAATCACATGCAACCTAATTGAACAGAATTATTCCTTATTGTTTTTCACGTGAATTACTTCCAATTATTTCTTGTTAAGTGTTGGTCGACAGCCAGCTGAATATGAGCCAGCAGTGTGCCCAGGTGGCCAAGAAGGCCAACAGCATCTCACTGCAATTTATAACTGAGAACAGTGTTTTACTTCAAAACAATCAGAAAGAATTTTCTTAACTTTATACTTTGTTCTAGGTAATTTTTTATTTCTAGATAAAGATAAATTTCTGGGCGAAGAAGTATTCCATAACATGAATACCAAAGAAAAACTAAAATACCAGATTCTGTGATTAACAGATTAATAGTAAAAGTATCTGTTGGGTAGATTAATATTCTGTAATGTAGGCAGAACATCAAGCAGAAGAATCCTCCTGAGCTTTCATAAGAAAATCTGCAAAGCTTGTAGTTCACACAGTTTTGATGAGGAATTCATGAACACTGAAGTTGACCTTGTATTTACAGTTTTTTCAGAGGACAGTTTGGCACTTTATCATAAAATGCAGTTTGCTGTCATGTCAGGGTAGACTGAGATGAGATGTGAGGAAGAAATTCTTTGCTGTGAGGGTGGTGAGACACTGGCCCAGGTTGGCCAGAGAAGCTGTGGCTGCTCCTCCCTGGAAGTGTTCAAGGCCAGGTTGGATGAGGCTTTGAGCAACCTGGTCTAGTGGAAGGTGTCCCTGCTGCTGGCAGGGGGGTTGGGACTGGATGGGCTTTAAGGTCCCTTCCAACCCAAACCAGTTTGTGATTCTGCAATTTTTCCCATGTCCAATCTGATTACCTGCTATCATAGTATTACTAAATACTTAATCAAACTAACCATCAAAAGTTGGGTTTTGGTTTTTTTTAATATTGATACCAAAAGCAAACAGGATCAAGACAGCTTTCACCTCCTTTATACCGGGTCTCACTGAATATCCCACTTGATTATTCTTCCTCACATCCCATCTCAACTGCCCTGG
>NW_010306468.1:686-1018 GCF_000700745.2 Antrostomus carolinensis | reverse complement strand
GTAGCTTGGTTTTGGGGGTC
The DNA here is from genome assembly GCF_000700745.2 of Antrostomus carolinensis. Lineage (NCBI taxonomy): Eukaryota > Metazoa > Chordata > Aves > Caprimulgiformes > Caprimulgidae > Antrostomus > Antrostomus carolinensis. Next base: position 998 of record NW_010306468.1, on the reverse strand, counting down.
AGGAGCTTGGTTTCAGTGTCAGGTACAGGTGAGGTGGCTGTGTTGGTCACTTACCGACCATGCACTGTGCTCTCAGGAATTGGTATTTATCTATTTTTCACATTAAAAATTAGTGTTAAGCAGCACCAAGTTCGGGAGCCCACGGGGGGGCTGTTGAGCCCGGGTGGGAGCCCACGGAGCCAGCCTGCCCCGAGGGAACACCGGGCTGTGGGAGCCAGGCGAGGGTTTGGGTATAATCCAGAGCTTTTTGGGAGCGTTGGGCTGTGCAGCCGGTGCCTGTGAGCCTGGGGGGCTTCTCCCCCCACCCTGACA
>NW_010306468.1:392-656 GCF_000700745.2 Antrostomus carolinensis | reverse complement strand
CGGTGGGGGTCTGAGCTGGGGTCACCCACCGTCCCTTCCCTGAGGTGCCCAGCGCGCTGAGGGGACACTCTTTATTGCAGGTGGTGCCTGCTTGGGGGGGGTCCTCACCCCATCGACCCCCACGCAGGGACTGGAAGGCCTGATGCTGCTTGGAGAGCTGGGACCGAATCCTGCTCGCAGGAGGGAAGGGAGGACGGTGTCAGCACCGGGACGGGCGGGATGTGCCCACCATAGCGTGGTGATGCCAACAACTGCTGCCCGGGA
>NW_010306468.1:0-288 GCF_000700745.2 Antrostomus carolinensis | reverse complement strand
CTTCAAATGACAGAGCAGGGTGGCCGGGGCTGGCACCCTGGCAGGGGAGCAGTTGGGCTGCGGGGCTTTGCCGGGCAGGACACGGAGCAGCACAGTGTGAGCTGGAGCAAAATAAACCCATTTCTCTGCATTTGGTCATTTTGCAGCAGTACAAGCGCTGCTGGACCACGGGCCAACCTGATGTTGGGGGTTCAGCATCATATGTCCCTGCTTTGGTGGCATCACAGCTGGGTTTGGTAATAAAAAAGGTGCTGAGGATGGGAATTTGGGGTGTGGGGGGGGACAGCA
>NW_010306467.1:0-2881 GCF_000700745.2 Antrostomus carolinensis | reverse complement strand
GAGAAGTGGGGAGCAGTGAACCGCACCCAGCTGCTGGCCTGGCCGAGCCCACAGATCCTGCAGCAAGCACAGGGGATCATCGTGGGGGCTGAGGACACTCTCCTCACCCCCCTCCCTGACCAGCCTCCCATGAGCAACCTGCAACAAAACCTGCTCAAACTCAGCACTTCTTTTCCTTGTCCTCCCGCTTCCCTGGGGTCCCTTCCCACCTCCTTTCTTCTCACCTCACAGGAGGCAGCGCTGCAGGCAGGGGAGAGCACAAGCTCCCCAGGAAGCACAGGGAGCCCAAGGGACCATTCCCTGCTCCAGCTGATCCTCCCTCTTGATACAGCCCCTCTCCTCGGCACTTCTGAGCACAAAGGCATCTCCAAGCATGTCAATATTCAGGCCTTACTTTTTGTGAAGGACTTTTGTGGAGCTAGGGCAGCCAAAGCAGGTACTGCCATCACAGTTTTGTTAGGGGTGATGGTGAGGGTTAGTAGAGACACCAGCAGCAGAGAGGGGGAGAACGGTCTCCAAGAGGCAGTGTAAATCCACTTCTCACGCCCGTTTGTTTCTCCCACACGCAAGCAGTATTTTACTGCAAGAGAGCCCTCCTGCAGCTCCTTTCCCTTGCATTAAAAGCAATGTTTAACCCAGCCTCAGCTCCAACAGCATTTCTGCCCTCCTCTGCCACAGGGGCCGGAGACAGAACCCACAATGCACATCTGGCTTTTTAATTCACGCTAAATATCAGATAAGGTCTCTACCTGGAGATTTCCTGGGGCTGCCCTTTCTCTACCTACAGAGGTACAGGCACATGGATCTCCTGTGAATGCAGCTAAGTCAAGGTGAGCTGTCGGCTGGACTCCGAGTTTGATCTGTCCCATGTTTCCCCAGGATATTCTTCTCAAATTTTTGCTCCAGCACATACCCAGCCAGAATCCTCCCCTCCCACAAAAGAGGCCTCTGTCAACTACTGGCTTCATGTTTCTGTGACAGCAAGTGAAAGGCTTGAGGGATGTATCAGACTGCAAGGGGAGAGAGGGACGGTGAGCGGAAAGGTAAGCTGACTGTGCACCCACCCTAAAGCTTTTATGAGCACTAAGACCAAGTCCCACATCCTGATGCCTTGCAGAGTTCAGAGCAATACTGCTAGCAGCTCTTTGGAAATTGGGCACAAAAATCTCAGTGAATCCAGAGACCTCCCATACGCACCCCTGTGACTTTCCCAACTCACCGACCGGGCATGATCAGCCGGCATCTTTGGGAGAAAACTCATTGAGGCGACTTCCACTGCTGTTGGCGCCTTGGCACCAGAACGCAAGCAGATACCGTCTTCTGGGATCCTTAAAGAAAAGCCCAGCTTTGCACAGCTATTAGGGACAAAGCGCAACTCTCCCTCAACAACTCCCCCGTGTCCTAACACATTCCTCTCTCGAGATCAGCTAAGGTCACAGAATTGTTATTGGGTTCAATCACCTGCGACACAGAGGGGATAAAGTTGACTTTAAAGCTGTTTCCTAAAATCAAGGCTTTGCTAGCACTAGGTGCCTAGAGAGCCCAAAGGTTATTTACAGAGTCACAGAAACATTTTGGTTGTAAAAGACCTTTAAGATCATCGAATCCAACCATAAATGTGCTAGAAGCTAGAATTCTTTGAGAAGTCTGGTCCGATCTTAGTCTGAGTTTAGATCAGACACGACAGCCTTTATGGGGTACGCAAAGCTTGAATTCAAGCCCAATCTCCCCATTCTGCCGACACTAGAAAAATCTCTCCTGCCCGAGATCAACACTCAGTACTATCTTTCATTCCCAAACCTTGGAACTCATGAGGCCTGCGGGATTGCTCTGATCACTCCATGAGGTCTGCCAGCACTAAAGCCCGCTGTCACCGTTTGAGAGTGCCGAGAATTTCTCAAGCAACGGATGTGGCTCAGGCTCTAATGAAACTCCTCCGTTCTGGCACCTTTGTAAGAGGCTTCAGAACAGCTTGCTGTCCAGTTCAGACTCTGGGGAAAGGTCTCAGACCACCAAAAGTTCTCGAGCTACAAATAACCAGAGCTGCAAGGGTGCCCGAGCACCCAGCTCTGTCGGGACAAGAGGCAAGCATGGTTGGAGGACACAGAACACACTGTCACCTCCTGCTGCGTTAAACGTGCAGTGGAGAGAACCACTAACATGGCACATAGATCAATCTCCTGGTATGGAACACGCAAATCCACTCCAGAAAGGTTTAATGTGGGTTCCCGGGGCATCGTGTTATGGAAGAGACACAGTAGAAGAAAAAAAGGCAAGTGGAATTCTCCAGTCTTTAAAACAATCCAAATGCTTCAAATAGATCAGAGCTCCATCTGCTACAAGGCTGCACCCTGCAGCAGCTGCTGGAAGAAGCAGTATCAGCCCGAGGACCAGGAAACTTCTCCACCTCCCAGGGATGGCCTGGAATAAGCAGCACCCAAAGCAGAAAGCCTGGTCTTGCAGAGCCCACGGCAACTACTGAGACGGCACCGACACGTTCCCTCAGCCCACGGACCCTCAGCAGTTCATGCGACTGGCCAGGTCGGGCTCCCGTCGCGGCCTCCACACCCTGTGTCGGTCTGTTGCTGGCCATGGCCATGGGCTCCCCCAGCCCCTTGGTGCCCGGTCGCTGGTCAGAGGAGCCCTGTGTCTGGTTCCTGCTGTTGGTCGGGGCTCCACACCCCCCACCCCTACCCTGGCGAGGCCGCCTTCAGTCCATCGAGTGCCAGGCCGGCGGGCTCAGGGGTGAGGGGGCCGGTTCAGTTGGGGCTGGGGCTGGACGGCGCTGGGCTACTTCCACCGATTCAAGGTGGCCTGGGACGGTAAGGGCGGCGGTGATGGAGGTTTTGGATTCTGCTGGGGCTTGAAGGTGCTGAACTGG
>NW_010306466.1:9633-15822 GCF_000700745.2 Antrostomus carolinensis | reverse complement strand
AATCACCTCCCTCGACCTGCTGGCCACAGGCCACATTCTCTTGATGCAGCCCAGGATACAGTTGGCCTTCTGGGCTGCAAGCGCACATAATCTGCTCATGTTCAGCTTCTCATCTACCACCACTCCCAAGTCTTTCTCTTCGGAGATGGTCTCAAGTCACTCATCAGCCAGCCTGTATTTGTGCTTAGGATTGCCCTGACCCAGGTGCAGGACCTTGCATTTGGCCTTGTTGAACTTCATGAGGTTAGCACAGGCCCACCTCTCAAGCCTGTCAAGGTCCCTCTGGATGGCATCCCTTCCCTCCAGCGTGTCAACCGCACCACACAGCTTGGTATCATCAGCAAACTTGCTGAGGGTGCACTCAATCCCACTGTCCATATTTTTAACAAAGATGTTGAAGAGTAAGGCCAATGGACCTCATTGTTTCTTTCCTATTTGCAGACTTAACCAGTTGTACAGCTGAGCACATATCCCAGAGAAAAACAGACACACAAAAGACATTGACAGGACAGGCTGCAGTTTGCCATGAGTAAGGTCCAGTTGGAAATGTGCTGGTGAATGACATATGCACATCCAGTTTGGAGAAGATACAGACAGTTACCTCCCACACTCCCCCAGCACGAGGCACATAGCCTGCTCCAGCTGCTGGCTCTGAGCCCCTCACTTGCTTCACTCAAGCCAGTTCCTCCCAGTAGCTGGTTTCTGGGACACACACTGTTCCTACTACAGTACTGGAGTGGCAGCTGAGACCCCCACCCACTCCAGTAGTAGGCATTGAGACCACGCTCACTCCAGGAGCTGATACCACAGGCCAAAGACACCTACACCCTCAGTCTGGCTCAGTAGCTGGCATTCAGCCAGCTGGCATTCAGCTGGCATTCAGCCCTTGAAGCCCTCACACAAGCACAGGATAGAGAGTGAGATTGCACTGAGAGTTAAAAACAGATTTAATAAGAAGACAGGACAGATGATTGTGGTGATGAGGTATAGGGCTTAGTATACTGACTACACCCATTTTTCACACAGACATCACAACACTCAAAATGATGAAAATGCAGAAGAATAGCACAAAACAAAATACTTTATATTAAGACTTTAAAAGCCCATATGAGAGAGCAAGAATACTCTGAATTGCGTGATTTTATTGCAGTACTTAAGAACATAGCATAAGAACTAAGAGAAGCTAGTACTAAGGACTCTGTAATTTATCAGATAAAAGCAGAACAAGAGCCAATGACTGGAAGTTTAAAAATCAGAGTTAAAAAGTCTTCTAAGTGAGGCGGAATGATCAGTGGAATCAAATAAAGTTATAGTTTTCTTAATTCTTGATTGCTTCAAGTGCTTAATTGGTTTCCAGAAGCTATTCTTTAGCCAAAGCCAAATTAGTGATTGCAGTATCAAGAAAATTGTGTGAAATGCAATAAAAATTAACCAGATAAGCTCACATGCTTATTTTTCTTTACTTTTTCTGGATCTAAAGAGGAATACTTGGAAAAATACAATATATAGGTAAAATATTTGAAATTAATAAGCACCAAGGCAACATGGTATTGATTTCATAAAGAGTGATTCTCTTCTGTGCTACAGCATTACAATTACTTCTGGCATTAGGATTAGCATGATAGTCCTGAGGTAATGATATATTGTGTCACAGAGGCTACACTGGACCAACTGGAAGAAAAAAGTATTTTCCCAGCCAATACCTATTTTATTTAGTGACAATGCTAAGTATTAACTGACAGAGTGTATTTTGGTAATGTTACATATGACTGTAAAAAAACATTGGCTAGGAAGATGTCATGTGGCTATACATCTCTGCATGATACATCAGAAAGAACATTGATTTATAGTTTTACCAGATAAATTATCTGAGGTATTTCGAAACTGTTAATAGGGTGGATTTCTTGTTTTGCTTTTTGCATGGCCAGCAGGATCAGGGAAGTCATCCTCCCCTATTCTCAGCCTTGGTGAGGCTGCACCTTGAATACTGTGTTCAGTTTTGGGCCCCTCACTACAAGAAGGACATTGAGTTGCTGGAACATGTCCAGAGAAGGGCAACAAAGCTGGTGAAGGGTCTGGAGAACAAGCCTTATGAGGAGCGGCTGAGGGAACTGGGGTTGTTTAGAGAAGAGGAGGCTGAGGGGAGACCTACAACTACCTGAAAAGAGGTTGTAATGAGGTGGGAGTGTGTCTTTTCTCCCAGGTAACTAGCGATAGAACCTGTAAACACATCACTACAAAAAATCACTTTGCAATATGACCTAACACTATATTTTATAGCTTATTTATTTATTTATTTTATATCTAAACTTTGATTATGATTTGATAACTCTACTTCGTTTAGTAAATTAATCTTAAAATATTGCAAATTGTAACTTTCTCTTTGCCTTTTCTATACCAAGGGAATTCAGAACTATGTAACACATTAATGACTGTCTTGAAGAATGGTACAATAAAGTCAAAGCTTGATAAACATCTTTCATGTTTTCTGTTTCCCTGCATATGCAGCTGTTTTGTTTCTGCATCACGTGCTGTGGATAGTAGATACAAGTCTATGAATAGGCATTGTTTGGTTGCTTTCTGTCCACAATTAGTATTCCAAGACCAGAAGGATATGCTAGATAATTTTATGTGACTTCCTAGACAGTGTGGCAGACACTCATACATTCAGTCAAAAGAAACTCCAGCATATTTTTTTTTCTTGTTATCCAACAGGTAGAATGGGAACAAAAGTTCAGAATTTAGGTTGTCTTCTTATGTTTAGTTTGTTTCCTTGTTAGATTTAGTATGTTTCATTTTCAAAACAGGATTTTCTGTGATGAATATGTGTGTTTAGGTAATTCTCTTCTCTCCTCTCCTCTCCTCTTCTCTTCTCTTCTCTTCTCTTCTCTTCTCTTCTCTTCTCTTCTCTTCTCTTCTCTTCTCTTCTCTTCTCTTCTCTTCTCTTCTCTTCTCTTCTCTTCTCTCCTCTCCTCTCCTCTCCTCTCCTCTCCTCTCCTCTCCTCTCCTCTCCTCTCTTTAGTTTTCTTTTTCTTTCTTCTCTTTGTGGACTTTTCTTTCAGAAACACTAGGCAAATTCAATTTAATTTCATTTTTATTTAGGGCTTGCTGAAGCAATCTTATGACACAGAGCAACCATACCCAAAATAGCTATGGCAAAATCCAAACAAAAAAAAAACCTATAGCATTTCTCAGGTAGTAAACCTAGTGACATCTTTACAGCCTAAAATTTGTGGCTTTTACAAGTTCCAATCTGGAAACTGCTTTTTGAGTAGACCTTTTATACATACCACTCCAACATTAAACAATAATTCATTAGTACTCCTTTAATTTTTTACTCTAAGTTAGTATTATTATATTATTAGCTTAATACAGCTAGTACTCTTTGAACCTTACCTAAATCCAAGATTTAGATTATGTGTAGCCACGTTTCTGAATTTTGATATACAGGAGAGCTAAAAATAGATTATTCTATTTGTTCACATTCTCTAGGTGAGAATGTGAAAAAGTGCCAAAACTATTTTTAGCATCCACATCCTGGCACATTTAAGTCATACAGGTATTTCTGATCTCCATGCTTCAATAATACTGTACATCAGCTACAAATTTTTCTTAATATTGCTGTAAGAAATGCATGGTAGATCCCTAGCAGTCACTAGATGGAAATCCTATTCCATTAATAAACACCATCTGCTCCTTTCTTTCCTTTCCCCTACTCCCGTTGCCCATAAAGATGACATCAGTCTTGAAATTTTTAACACTGCTCTCAAATCCATGTCCAAAGCATTTCAGCAGAATTGCTGAATTCCTATAGCACCACTCCAGTACAAACATTAAGACCATTTCATTATTTATACAGTGTCTAATAATTCAGTTTTATAATTCAGCTTTAAAAAGCTGTGTAGCAGTATAAAACAGATAAAATTATATAAATAATTGCTATTCTTCCCCAGAACCTTCAGAGATTTTCACTAGAAGAATAATCTGTATGTTTAGTTTGGTTGGTTTTGTTTTGTTTTTGTTTTGTTTTGTTTTGTTTTTCCATAATCAATAGAATAGCACAGAAATATCTTTTTGTTTTGTTTTTGTTTTGTTTTTTTTTTCCATAATCAATAGAATAGCACAGTCATTTTTACCTTGAATAAAAATTGCCATAAATTCTAGCAGTATATTTGTTAGTGGAGTCAATGATTTTAACAATGTCAGCTACCTCTTTAACAGCTGTAAAATAACGCAGTAAGAACAAAAGAAAGCACTGTTCAAAGCAGAACTAGGTTCACTGAAGTCCCTTGCTGTATGGGCCAAGCTGCTGTGTTGCTTTCTTTCTCAGCAGCTGTATTTTCCCTCCTGTGCTTTCAATGAATAAAGCTGCTTATGTATCTTAGGGCAACAGGAAATGGAAAAGTGCATCAAATTATTCTATTCCAAAACCAAAATAATCTTATCAGAAATAAAATTAAAAGGGTAGAGATACACTGTGACTTGGCCTAAATTGTCAAATAGGGGATTAAGTATAGCATTTCTCCTCTATACATTAATACCCATACATGTGACATAGACCCTGAAAGTTAAAAAAAAACCCAAAAAATCCCACCAAAAGCCAGAAACTTCTCCACACACAGAATCAGCAGAGTTGTGAATCCTCCATTTCTCACTCCAGCCAGCAGAGCTGTGTTGCTAGACAGTGATAAAATGATAAATTGCTGCTGGTAATTATTGTAGCTCAAGTTTATTTCTTAAAATCCCTTCTTAATTTTCAATGCATGTCACCATTTTCTGTTGTCACTGTAAGTGAAGTCTTTTTCTTTTTAGTAATCTGTATCAGTTTTCTCTTATTAAATCCTTTTTCTCCAGGGTCGTTGTGCTGTAGAGAGATGTGTATTTCTCAGATGTGTTCTTTCCCAAATAATAGAGAAACTGAACATAAAGAAGTATGTGCACAATGGTACCAAAGCTAACCCAAATATACCACTGGACACTGAGGAAAGAAAGTAAGTGAGAAGGAGAGAAAGGAGAGAAGGATGGATGGTGCAGACTGAGGCTTATGGTATTGAGGGTGGGAGGCCAGAGCGGGTACTTCTGTGGTCTGTTGTGTACTTAGTTTGACTGGATGCAACTGCAGGGTCTTACATATGATGACCCAGCATAGTAGTTCCATTGATGATATAATTTTATATCTTTGAACATGTTCTTATTTAAAAAAAAAAGAGAACAGAAAATTAATATGTTCCTCTATGTTATAATCAAGAAAGTACATGATAGATTCATATTTCCCACAGATTCTCTCAGGCATTCTGGAGTTTCTTATCAACTTGCAGTTCAACAGCTCAACTTCAAATATGTCAGAGAAAGAGGTGTTGATGGGTTTTTTTTTTTTTTTTTTTTTTAAGATAATGAATAGTAATGCATCCCATATAACCCTCTATCTACGTACTCTATTTCCAAAAATTTCAAAAGGAAAGTATTTTAAATGATCATTGATTATGAAAGGTATGTTCCTTCTATTTCAAATCACACCCAGATTTAATCCCTTTAGATATATAGCTCTTCTGTTCATCCTGCCCTCTGATGCTATCTCTGTCTATCATTTTGTTTCATTGCAATGATAGGTTGCTAATCATTTCTGTCTTAGATTTCAAATTATAAACCCATAATGAAGCACTTAAGTATTTGGTCTGATAGTTAAGAGTACTGAATATGCAGATGTTTCATCATGAAGCTAAAAAGGAGCTACTGGGCAATCAGATTTTTTGAAAACTAGATACTAGGTAGAACCAGAACTGAAAATGTTGATTGCAGGGTTATACACATTCACAAAGAGTGCAAGAACACAAATGGAGATTGCCCTGATGTGATTATCATTTACATACATCTATTCTCACATGTCAGGGAATGATGCATGAAATGAATGTAACCTAATGAGTTTTCATTTCTTTGCTAGCTGGATATAAAGACAGGTAACTTCATAGGAAGTCAGAAAAACAGGAACTGAAAAAAATTTTCTCACTGAATGAAGTTGCCTTGATGCAGCTCTTTAAAAAGTAGATCTAGCTGTGGGAAGCTAGTGAACTAAAACGCTGGCGTCTAGCCTAACTTCTTTCAATATTCCTTATTTCACAAAATAAAGCCTCAGATTAAAAAAAAGATGAGTATCAAATTCAAGGCAATAAGTTTATATTTTGTTCTAAA
>NW_010306466.1:0-9600 GCF_000700745.2 Antrostomus carolinensis | reverse complement strand
CAGTTGTCATTGATTTAGGAGCTTAAGTTCTATTAATCAGTATGTTATTTTAGCCTAGAAAGGAATTATGTGAGGAGTCAGTCATATGTGCAAACTGAACTCTATTGGTGATCTTCCATTTTAGGTTTAATAATTCTCTGTCATAACTGAAATGCATAATACACTATCTGTTAGCATTAGTAGTGCAAAACCTTTTGGCAAACAATGTACAAGGACAGCAGCTGATAACATATTTAGTGAATTTTAATTTCCCAATTTAAGGCACCAAATCAATCACAAAAAATTCTGCATATTTTCCTAACATGCATGAGAAGTATATCCTATATTTTGCCTAGTTAAAAAGCCTTAGAAATTGCATAGTACATTTCTATATAACACTTTTGTAATAATGCTACTGCTGAACAAATTTACTGAACACTTGAAAAATTAAGAGAGTATCTATAATCTGGTCAAGACCAATTGTTACTCTTAACTTGAACTAACAAACTACGAAGTAGCTATAATCCAGCCAAAACCAGTTACTCATAACTTGAATTTTTATTTTGTAAATTACCTCTTGCTTATATAAAAGCCAGGAAAAAAAAAAAACAAACCAGTATGTGTAATTGCCTTATTTATTTTCTATAATAACTCAAAGGAAAAAAAAGCCTGAAAATTCTTTTATATTTTTCATTTCATTTCTTGACATAGGTACATATAGAGGACATTTCTGTATAAAGTAGCATTCTAACGTGTCATACCTGAAGGTGAACTATGACAGTGGCTGAAGATATTTTATTACAGAGTGATTCTGGGCTGTATTTCTATGTCAGCCCTTCATTGCCTTACCAGTTTTCAGATATTTTTGTGGCTATCAAATTTTTACTCATCTAGTTACCTTCTCAGAGATTAGTTTCTGTTGCAAATGGGACTGATCAGGGTACAACAATGGCCTCACAGATTCTCTGGGCAGTTTATTCTAGCTTGTCACTTGGTAACAAGGACACTCAATAGAATCAGAAAGATAAAGTGTCTTTACATCAATTTTAAAAAAGAAAAAAACCCCACAAAAACAACAAAACAAAAGAAAAATATAAACCAAACAGTTTCTGTTTATATCCTTGTCTTGGTTTATCCAGTTGTTCTATCACCCAGTGACACCCCCCCATCCAGAAAAGGGAATTAGGAAAAGGAAAGGAGACTCATGGGCTGAAATGAAAATAGATTTAGTGAAATATTAAGAAGAATTAATATTAATAATATTACTAATAAAAAATATACAAAGCTATACTCAGAGCGAAACAGCTTAATGGTCACAACAAATGGGAGAGTAGGCCTCAGGAGTGGAATGATGGGTGAAACCCTCCAGGGATCATGGCCATTGAGGAAGAGAACTATCTCCAGCAAACTTTCCAATGTATAGTGAGTGTGATATTTATGGTATGGAATACCTCCGTTGGCCAGCTTGGGTCAGCTGCCCTGGCTTTTGCTCCTCCTAGCCTTGGCACCCGGCTAACTGTAAACTACTAAAGACCTTGATTGCCATGGAAACCTGAATACCATGGCTGGCCACAAACTAAGACAAAGTGTCTTATCAACTTTGTTCTCACCAAATTTGGTACTGTAGTCTTCTTAAAATTCAGTTCTTCAAAGATGACTAAAGTGAGTTTGATCATAAACAAGATCACTCCTGGAACATACATAGAATCATAGAATCACAGAATCATAGAATGTTGTGGGTTGGAAGGGACCTACAAGGATCATTAAGTCCTATGTCCCTGCATAGGAAAATCCCAAGATTCAGACCATGTGTCTGAGGGTGTTTTCCAAATAGTTCTTACAATAGTGCCACAACTACCTCCCTGGGGAGTCCGTTCCAGTGCTCCACCACCTTCTTGGGTGAAGAACCTTTACCTAATATCCAACCTAAACCTCCCCTAGCACATCTTCCTGCCATTTCCTCTGGTCCTATCATTGGTTGCCAGGGAGAAGAGATCAGCACCTGCCCTTCCTCTTCCACTTGTGAGGAAGTTATAGACCACAAAGAAGTCTCTCAGTCTCCTCCTCTCCAGGCTGAACAAACCAAGTGACTTCAGCCTCTCCTCATATGGCTTCCCCTCTAAGCCTTTCACCAATTTTGTGGCCCTCCTCTGGGTGTCAGGGCGGCCCCCCTGGGGAGCCTGTTCCAGTGCTCCACCACCCTCTGGGTGAAGAACCTTTACCTAATATCCAACCTAAACCTCCCCTAGCACATCTTCCTGCCATTTCCTCTGGTCCTATCATTGGTTGCCAGGGAGAAGAGATCAGCACCTGCCCTTCCTCTTCCACTTGTGAGGAAGTTATAGACCACAAAGAAGTCTCTCAGTCTCCTCCTCTCCAGGCTGAACAAACCAAGTGACTTCAGCCTCTCCTCATATGGCTTCCCCTCTAAGCCTTTCACCAATTTTGTGGCCCTCCTCTGGGTACTCTCCAGTAGCTTTATATCCTATTTATATTGTGGCGACCCAAACTGCACCCATTACTTGAGGTGAGGTCACACCAATGCAGGGTAGAGCAGGACTATCACCTCCCTTGACCAGCTAGCAATGCAGTGCTTGATGCACCCCAGGACACGGTTGGCCCACTTAGCATCCAGGACACACTGTTGACTCATGTTCAACTTGCCATTGACCAGAACCCCCAGGTCCCTCTCTGCAGGGCTGCTCTCCAGCCTCTCATTCCCCAGTCTGTATGTGTGTCCAGGGTTGCCGTGTCCCAGGTGCAAAATCTGGCACTTGCCCTTGTTAACATACAATACTATGTATACATACAATACTATGAACTTCTGGACTTCAGGAATGCATGCACCATCTGATTTACTTCAGGGTCAGTGTGAAAACTGTAGAAAATTGTGGAAACTGCAATAGGGAAGTAGCTTTATGTTGGTTCAGAGAACTGAATCATCATTTCTCCTGTGCAAAATATGAGAATGAATCTCTCTATAAAATTTGCAGATATAAACTCAACTATCTATTGAAATTCAAGAGTAACTAGTAAAGTCTCAGCAGTAATTTGAATAAGCATACTTTAGAAGGACCAGAAAAATTATTATTATGTTTTTCAGGATTTAAAGAATTTGGAATAGTAAAGTAAATGTCATAAAACACTTGTGTCTGAATGGCACTATAGGCAGTAGAGCTTAAAATATTTTGGTTTCAGATGTGAATCTATGCATCTATATGACTGTATGAAAAGGAAACATTGTAACTTAGATAAAACTACAAATGTGTATTTGTATACAATTCAATGGGGCATTTAGTTTTACTATGTATAGAGTTCAAAGAACAAAATCCAGAATCTTTTGTTGAGAATGTCTTACCTTCATAGTAAACTTTAAACCCATGAGCACTAACTGCAAAGTCACTTGTCAGGCGCAGTGAAAATACAGATTTTGTACTTGTCACAGGTGGAGGAAGATGAAATCCTGTTAACCTAAGAAATAAAAAAGCACAACTCATGGTTAATTGTCTGAAAAATAAAACTGTGTGTGACAGGTTGCTGTTCCAAAACATCTTTTGTCATTGAAAGGGCAACTGACTTACAAGTATATATTTTATATTACCTGAGAAAATGATTTTTATATGATAGTTTAAGGAATCAATACAAAATTTTAGCAGCTTTCATGGACACTAAACCAGGTAAGATATATTGGTTCGAGAAAACAGCACTTAATAAAGTTGATAGTAAGATGTAGAAACTGGACTTTAAAAACAGTCTAGATTATCAGTAAATGAAAAAAAAAGAGTCACAAACCACTAGCCAATTTACACTATTTAGGGTTATGTTCAAACTTCTATTGCATTATGTATATTACACATACTTCTGTTAAAATTTGTAGTGGATGAATTTTCTGCAGTAATATGATGAAAGAGAGGGGACCATGATTCACTTTAATAAAGGAATTGAAGATTACTTAAACTATGTACTTTAGCCTCAGAGAAGATATTTCTGCTTTCAGCTAAAACAGGAAATCCAAAGAGCATCATTGTGAAGTCATACATCCATAAAGAAACTCTCTTTCAAGGAATTTCAGAGTTGCTAGGTATTTTTTCAGTTAGTTGGTTGGTTTTGTTTTGTTTATTAATGACGTTTAAAGATTAAAGAATTTATATTGATATGTAAAGATGGAGAATTATTTATGGAATATTTAACATTTAGGTAATGCATTTTTAAATTTGATTATGATACTATATTTTTGTTCTAACAAGAAAACAAATTAATAAAATGCTTACCTAAATGGGTATAAATGGGCATATGCATAAGGCTTTGACAATTCAATATCAGTGCAATTTTCCCATTAGCTTATTCATACACCAATAAATACATTAATTCATTGGTAAGTATCACCACTTGAAAGTAAGCTAACTTACCATAAAAATAAGCCAATAATTTGAATAAAATTTTGATTTGCAGCACACAGTAGATCTAGCTGGTATCTATTTAGCTACTCAATGATTTGAGGGAATTGTGAGTGTAAACACATATCCAACAGAAAAGAAGTACACATTTTTCCCAAATTATTTAATTTTATGAGTGGTACATAAGCACAGCTTAGATGGGTAGGGGATTTTTAAAATGAACATACATGTTAATAGTGTGGCAAGTATTATAGCTCCTCATGCAAAACAGATCATTATTAGAGCTGTTTGATACCATTTAGTTTTCAGGAGTGTGCCTTTTATCACCATCATTGTGCTACTTTTACTCAGAAAGGTTCAGCTTGTTTCTTTAATTTGGTTGCTACACTTAAATTCATGTGAAAAAATGCAGAGGTTTTATTTGTGGCTTAGTGGATGAAAAACTAATTAAAATTTTTAATAAGCAAAAATACAACAACATGTTAATATACCTTGGTAAAATGCTATCCATTTCCAAAAGGAAATGTATTGTAATTTGCTCAGACAATTAAAGTAACCTAATACTTGAGCAATATGCGTTGGGTACTAGTACATTGACGTCAGAGCTTAAATCTCATTTGTAAGTAAAACTCTACAAAAAGTCATAAATGTTAGCTAGAATAGTTTTCTTTGCCATGTAAGATGAAATTTAGCAAGTACCTCATAACTGTATAAGAGAGATGAGAGGTAAGCAGCAAAATGCCTGTAAGATAGATAATGCATGGGCATAGAGGTCTGATTGTCATTTATTCAGACCAGTCACAACTAAATGGCTAGCTTAAAGAGAGTGCCATAGTAAAGGCAAAACTTTAGGTTGGGTACTTATGTAAAACAAGCAGTCATCTCCTTAAGCTGGTATCATCTGCATATTAAACACATTTAAAATTCAAATTTCCTGTAGTAGCTGAGGATTTGGGGTTTTTTTTAATGTACAGCAATTTTCTCTCTTACATACTATTTGCATATTTCATTCCATTTGCATTGACTTTTTCAAATTTAAAATGCCTAATGGAGTGATTCAGGTGTCTCTCTACTGCTATTTTAGACACCGTGAGATATTTGAGACATCAACACAGAGCTAGCAGATATGACATTGGACCAACGTAACACCCAAGCCCTTCTGCAGAGCTGGAGGTCAGGCAGGATCCCTTAGGGATTGTAGATGTGCCTACATGTTATGTTAAGCACTTCAACCACCCATTTATAATCTACCACATTGGCTGAAGAAATTGATACAGATGGACTTTTTTTTTTTTTGGTGGGGTTTTCTTTCACCCAGTCCTTATCCTCTTTCCCATTTTAGAATTGACTCATTTAGTGTTCCCTGAAATGCATAAAGAGATCCCATAAGCATCTGATACTTGCTGCTGTAGCAAGAAACCATGGGAACTAAAAGACAATGTCTACAGAAGTCTTAGATCGAAATACACTTCTTTCTGTCTCAACTCTTAAAAAAATGAAATTTTAAATGGTGATATTTTACTGGAATATTTGATTGAGATGCTGCAGTTCAGCTACAAAGTGCTATCCAACATACAACAGTGATATACATTTGTAAATTAATACACTAGATATTCATGCACACATTTGCTTTGGTTCTGCTGGTGTCTTAGCAAGCTTGTGATGCAAAATTATGTTGTTTTCTAAAGTAGTTTCAGTAACATGTGAATGTGGCAATGTTTTCATAATCACCTCACTTTTTAAGAATGAAGAACAGAAACACTTGGAGCCACAGAAAAAGGTATATGAATTATTATTAAAGATGTGTATAAATAACCCCAAGTATATCCAAGACTGAGGAGAAGAAAATCTCATCAGCATCATATTCTTTAGCAAAGAATTCATCCTGCTGGTTGTTTACCATAACTGTCCCCTGGTGCCATCTTCATCCTCCTGACAAAAACCAAAGCTGTTGAGGGTCCAGAAGGACATCATAAGGGTAAGAACACCACAATAGAAAAGAGGTAGATTCTAGGAAGTTTCTGTACAATTTAAACTGCATTAACAATGGGATTTTTCTATAATAATTAGTTACTTGGAGTATGAGTGTTAGTAATATCAAACTTGGATTATTAATAAAAACGGTTATAATTACTGTTATATATTTATTTGTTAAGACCTCTTGGCAAAATAAGGCAGGTTTTATTTAAGCCCTCGGATGTCTCTAAGTACTCAGGATGCAAGTGCAGAAAATTTCCCATTGCACACATGAAGTGACTAAAGGATGTCTGTTTCTAGCCGTGTCATATGCGGGGAAGTACTCTGACTCCATCCTTATCCATCTTTTCAGTAATGGAAAGATTCAAATGGAGTATGAAACAAAATATTTTCTTATGTTTGCAGGAATTTCTAAATATGCTGTCACCATTAATTAAAATATAGGAAATAAATTCTAAGAAATTTTGATTATGTTTAAATCTGCATGGAAATATGTAGTAATATTTTTTGGTCTTATAACTGACAGTAAATCATGTAATTACTTTCTTTCAAACATGCCATTTAGAGTGTGTGCCACTTAGACTCTTCTTCTTGTGAGTTACTATATTTTGGTGCATGCTGTAGATTTACAAAAAAAAAAAAATTGCCTACAACAATAAAGAGTTGAATCTTTTTCTGTTTTTTTTTTGGTTTTTTTTTGTTTTTTTAAGTGGATTTTAGGAGACTGTTGCTTCAAGATTAATTATAATCTAACTCACTATTTTTTTTTTAATCATCTATATAATAATTTATAAATGATCAATTATTTTAGATTTATAGTTTCCAAGCTTATAAGGGTTCTGACTGGAAATTTAAGTATTTTTATCAATCCTTTGTTTTCTGCTTTTACTTTAAACCTTGGCATAAACCTTTAATCACATATCAAGGGAATATTTAGCTGCATGCTGGACTTCAAACTCACAAGCCTTCAAAGAAAGCCAAACTCCCAACTGCAGGATGAAAATAGAGCAATCTTTTAACCATTAGAAAATTAAAAAGAAAGAAGTCTTGATTAGTCATGTAGAAGTGCTCCTAGATAAATTGTTTACTTGAGACTGTAGTGTGATAAATAAGATTATAGCATTTCCTCATTACCTGTATATCTTAGATAATTGCTCTTTGAGAGAGCATTGATTACCCTTTCAAATATGTGATTTAAAAAAAAAAAAAAAAGGCTTTTTTTGAGGGGGTTCACAAAATTTTAGCTTTTCTAATCTGTTGCTGACTTCCAAAGAAAATACAGTTCATCTAGAATATGTCAGTTTGGATTGGATAGCAAACACCAAAGAGATTAACCAAAAGTTCTCTTAAGTGAACAGTAGTCTTTCACCTGATTTCAATAAACTTTTGATTATGTCATAGGAATTTTACAACAGGAAGAGTCCTAGGCTAATCTAAAAGGTGTAACAAATGTTTGTCCCTAATTTATATAAAATAATGTAGAAATGTAAAATATGTCAACATGTCAACTTATAAATTATAACTTTGGATGTAAAATTAGAAACAGTGTTTAAGTCTATCCATTCTCACTTGTAGTTTGATCTGCAAAGAACTGCTTAGTCTTAATGTCAAATGGAGAAGATGGGTTCTGAAAAAGAACAGGCGCAATAAGCAAAATGCCAACTATAAGAAAAAAGTAGGCAAAATGAACATTTTTATACCTTCACTTGGAATCTACTCCACAAATAAAGACAAACTTTCTGAAGACAGTAGAAATGTTATTACATATTTAGTTGTTTCCAGAAAAATGAAATATTTGATATATTCAAAACACAGATAAAATATTTCTAATGATGCTTTTGCTTTTATAATATTAATGTAACCTTTCTTTTTCTTCCACTATGAAATTTTGGTCTCAATGATACATATGAATCTTTAAAATCTTCAGAGAATATTATTCTTCAAATCCATAGTACTTAAACAAATGAAACTGCATAACCAGTGGATTTCTCCCATTAGACTAAATACAATACTATTGATTGTGTTATTTGCTGCGATGTCCAGTAACTTAGTATATATTATTTAAGCAGACACTACCATTTAATACTTACCAAATAAATACAACTTAAAACTTAGGAAGGTACTACTGGGGGTTGGTCTCGTTGGACTACAAGCTGATGGGTTTGTTATTAATTGGTAGAGCCCTGTCTATGTGTTTGTATATTCATATACACTTATATTCATTTTCTAAGGAGCAGATAATTAGAATTAATATCTAACTAGCCTAATGTTACACTGATTCAATTTTAAATTTAGTGAAATCAAGTCTTTTGTTTAACATTTTCCCACCAGCTCTGCTTACGGGGGTGGGGGAGAAATCATAGATGCCTTCAGCAGAAGAGATTGATTGTTTGCATTTCCTAAGATAAAAGCATGCTCTTTTCACCAAATTTGCTACTGCATTTGTTGTGATCAGCATTTGGTTGACTGAATTAAAAGGTTTCTTTTTCTTTCTAGGCACACTTTTATTTTTATCTTCTAACACTCTTCAAATATTTGTTTCTGAGGACACTATCCCCTTACTTCTATACGTCATAGCATTTTCTTATTTTAAATACTGAGATATCAAAGATAAGTTATGATTACTTGATAAAGCATGAATTTTAAATGTTGATTTTATCCAATTTGTCATTGTAGATTCTGATTGCCATGTTAAAATTACATATTTCCCTACTGGTGTATTTCTGTTTGCCCTCTTTCATGACAATGAAAAATCTAGCATCTGTTTCCCTTTCAGTCTGTTTTGTGGTCTTTTTTTTCTTGTGTCTCTTCCGTAATAATTCATCACACTTGTAAGCATCTCTGATCTCTGAACAGCAAACTAAGCATCTAAGAGTAGAAAGTTCCAAAAGCACTGAAAACTAGTTAAGCAGCAGTAGCAGTCAGTCATAACAGGCAGTTAGCAGAAAAGCTAGGGAAGGCAAGGCAATATGCTTCTAAAAATTAAAGTATGCATTTCACTACCAAGGTCTTTGATGACATCTATAACATTAAATACATTTTTTAAACATTAGTGGTGCTTTTTTGTTTATGAAGGAGTTAAGAAATTAAATTACTTTAAAAAATAAAGTTACCTACAACTGTTATCTACATATATATTTGCTTTTGAATAAGACCATGCACCTTTAAAATAGCCCAGAACATATTAACCCATTGTTTCTCATCCTTCCCTGAAAATGAGTCCCTCAAGGGTCAGTACTAGGACCAG
>NW_010306465.1:0-2025 GCF_000700745.2 Antrostomus carolinensis | reverse complement strand
AGCAGCGAGGGGACCCCAGCCCAGGGGGTGCGGGGACCCCAGCCCAGGGGGTGCAGGGACCCCAGCCCAGGGGGTGCAGGTACCTCTGGCAGGCAGCCGGGCAGCTCAGGCTCTGCAGCAGAGCCGGGCGTGGGGGGTCGGGGTCCCTCGGCTGCTGCTCCTCCGTCTCCTCCACCTTTGCCACCTTCTCCCCTTCGCCCTGAGCCTCCGCTGCCGCCTCCGCGGGCCCCTGGCCTCCAGCCCCAGCCACAGCTCCGGGGGGTCCCAGCTCTGCACCTTCCTTCCCTCCATCCCGAGCCTTCCCAGCAGCCAGGCTCTTCTCCTCGGCAGCCGCCGTGGTTTTCCCCTTTGCGGGCTCCTCTTTGCTTCCATCCTGCGCCTTCGATGCAGCCGCAGGTTTTCCTGCCTTTGTCCCCTTCTTCTCTCCATCCTGGGCCTTTGCAGCAGCCAGGACCTTCCCCTTGGCAGGAGCTGTGGTTTTCTCTTCTGCAGGACCCTTCACAGGCTTTTTATCAGCTGGGGCTTTCTCTGCCTTTGCCACTTTATTCTCTCCGTCCTGAACCTTTGCAGTGGCTGGAGCCTTCTCCTTCACAGGAGCTGTGCTTTTCTCCTTCTCCTTCTCCTTCACAGGAGCTGTGCTTTTCTCCTTCTCCTTCTCAGGAGCTGTGCTTTTCTCCTTCTCCTTCTCAGGAGCTGTGCTTTTCTCCTTCTCCTTCTCAGGAGCTGTGCTTTTCTCCTTCTCCTTCTCAGGAGCTGTGCTTTTCTCCTTCTCCTTCTCAGGAGCTGTGCTTTTCTCCTTCTCCTTCTCAGGAGCTGTGCTTTTCTCCTTCTCCTTCTCAGGAGCTGTGCTTTTCTCCTTCTCCTTCTCAGGAGCTGTGCTTTTCTCCTTCTCCTTCTCAGGAGCTGTGCTTTTCTCCTTCTCCTTCTCAGGAGCTGTGCTTTTCTCCTTCTCCTTCTCAGGAGCTGTGCTTTTCTCCTTCTCCTTCTCAGGAGCTGTGCTTTTCTCCTTCTCCTTCACAGGAGCTGTGCTTTTCTCCTTCTCCTTCTCAGGAGCTGTGCTTTTCTCCTTCTCCTTCTCCTTCACAGGAGCTGTGCTTTTCTCCTTCTCCTTCTCCTTCACAGGAGCTGTGCTTTTCTCCTTCTCCTTCTCCTTCACAGGAGCTGTGCTTTTCTCCTCCTTCTCCTTCACAGGAGCTGTGCTTTTCTCCTTCTCCTTCTCCTTCACAGGAGCTGTGCTTTTCTCCTTCGCAGGCTCCTCTTTACCTCCTACTTGAGCCTTCTTTGCACCTGGGGCTTTCTCTGCCTTTGCTGTTGCCTTCTCTTCATCCTGAACCCCTGCAGCAGCTGGACCCTTCTCCTTCACAGGAGCTGTGGTTTCCTCCTTCACTGGAGCTGTGCTTTTCTCCTTCGCAGGCTCCTCTTTGCCTACATCTTGAACCTTTTTTGTAGCTGGGGCTTTTTCTGCCTTTGCCACTTTATTCTCTCCATCCTGGGCCTTCCCAGCAGCTGGAGCCTTCTCCTTTGCAGGCTTTTTATCAGCTGGGGTTTTCTCTGCCTTTGCAGCTTTCTTCCCTCCATCCTGAGCCTTTGCAGCCACTGAGACCTTCTCCTTTACAGAGGCTGTGGTCTTCTCCTTTGTGGGCTCCCCTTTGCCTCCATCCTGAGCCTGTGCTACAGCCAAGGTTGTCTCCTCTGCAGGTGTTACCTTCCCTCCTTCAGCCTCCGCTGCCACTGGAGCCTTCTCCTCCATGAGCTCTGCTTTACCATCAGGGGCTTGTCCCTTCATGGCCTCATCCTTCCCTTTGTCCTGAGCCTCTGCTACAGCAGGACCCTTCCCCGCTGCGGGTGCTGCCTGCTCTCCTTTGGGCTCTCCCACAGCTGGAGCCTTCACCTTCCCAGGCTCTTCCTTCTCATCCTTCCCTCCATCCTGGGCCTCGGTGGCAGCCGGCACCTTCTCGTTGGTGGGTGCTGCCTTCCCTCCATCCCGGGGCTCTGGGGGGGTCAGGGCTGTCTCTGCCTTCCCTC
>NW_010306464.1:0-2359 GCF_000700745.2 Antrostomus carolinensis | reverse complement strand
TTGGGGACATTTGGGACAATTTTGGGGACACTTTGGCGATGGGGGGACAAGTTGGGGGCACTTTGGGGGCAAGTTTGGGACATTTTGGGGACAGGGACACGGGGGGGACACACGTTGGGGACAGTTTGGGGACATTTGGGACACTTTGGCCATGGGGGGGACAAGTTGGGGGCACTTTGGGGTTGAGTTTGGGACAATTTGGGGACAGGGACACGGGGGGGAGACACTTTGAGGACAGTTTGGGGACAGTTTGGGGATGGGGGGAAAAGTTTGGGGCACTTTGGGGTCGAGTTTGGGACAATTTGGGGACATTTTGGGGACATTGGGGAGACCTTGGGGACAGTTTGGGGACAATTGAGCCACTTTGGGGATGGGGGGGTGACAGGTTTCGGACAATTTGGGGACATTTTGGGGACATTGGAGACACTGGCGATGGGGGACAGGTTGGGGACATGGGGGTCAATTTGGGGACAGTATGGGGACACTTTGGGGACATTTAGGACAAGTTTGGGGACAGTTTAGGGATGGGGGACAGGTTGG
Organism: Antrostomus carolinensis; assembly: GCF_000700745.2. Lineage (NCBI taxonomy): Eukaryota > Metazoa > Chordata > Aves > Caprimulgiformes > Caprimulgidae > Antrostomus > Antrostomus carolinensis. The sequence continues at coordinate 1,819 of NW_010306464.1, read as the reverse complement.
GGACATGGCAGCCAGTTGGGGACACATTGAGGTCAGTTTGGGGACATTATTGGGGGTGTTTTTAGAGACAAGTTGGGGATGGGGTGACAGCTTGGGGACAGTTTGGGGGACAATTTGGGGATGGGGACACAAGCTGGGGGCACTTTAGGGACATTTGGGGGACACTTGAGACACTTTGGGGACATGGGAGCCAGTTGGGGACACTTTGGGGTCAGTTTGTGGACATTTTGGGGACATTTGGGACACTTTGGGGACATGGGAGCTACTTGGGGACAGGTTAGGGACATTTTGGGGACACTTTGGGGTTGGGGGGACAAGTTGGGGACATTTTGGGGACAGCTTTGGGACATTTGGGGACACTTTGGGGACATGGCAGCCAGTTGGGGACACTTTGGGGTCAGTTTGGGGACAGTTTTGGGACATTTTAGGGACAAGTTGGAGACACTTTGGGGACAAGCTGGGGATGGGGGGCAGGTTGGGGACATTTTGGGGACATGGGAGCCACTTGGGGACACTTTGAAGTCAATTTGGGGACATTTTAGGGACAAGTTGGGGACATGGGAGCAGGTTGGGGACACTTTGGGGTCAAGTTTGGGGACATTTTAGGGACATGGGGACAGCGGTTGGGGACACGGGGTTGAGTTGGGGACATCGGGGACAAGTTGGGGACAAGGGGCGGGTTGGGGACAAAGGGCACAGGTTGAAGCCACGTTGGGGACCTTGGGGACACTTTGGGGACAGGGGGGAAGTCAGGGACCTTGGGGGCAGGTTGGGGATGGGGACAAAGTTTGGGGACAGATTTGGGGACAGATTTGGGGACAGTTTAGGACAGGGGGGCACTTTGGAGATGGGTTGGGGACAATTTAGGGACAATGGGGACAGATTTGGGACAGTTTGGGGACTAAGGACAATGGGGACACGGGTTGGGGACAATTTTGGGACAAGAGGACAGTTTGGGGACAATTTTGGGGACAATTTAGGGACAAAGAGACAGATTAGGGACATTGGGGACACAGGCGGACACTTTGGGGACAAGGGGACACTTTGGGGACACAGGTTGGGGACAATTTACAGACAAGGACCCAAGTTGGGGACACTTTGGGGACAAGGGGACACTTTGGGGACACAGGTTGGGGACAATTTACAGACAAGGACCCAAGTTGGGGACACTTTGGGGACAAGGGGACACTTTGGGGACACAGGTTGGGGACAATTTACAGACAAGGACCCAAGTTGGGGACACTTTGGGGACAAGGGGACACTTTGGGGACACAGGTTGGGGACAATTTACAGACAAGGACACAGGTTGGGGACACTTTGGGGACAAGGGGACACTTTGGGGACACAGGTTGGGGACAATTTACAGACAAGGACCCAAGTTGGGGACACTTTGGGGACAAGGGGACAGGTTGGGGACAGATTGGGGACAATGGGGACACAGGTTGGGGACAATTTACAGACAAGGACCCAAGTTGGGGACACTTTGGGGACAAGGGGACACTTTGGGGACAAGGGGACACTTTGGGGACAAGGGGACACTTTGGGGACAAGGGGACACTTTGGGGACAAGGGGACACTTTGGGGACAAGGGGACACTTTGGGGACAAGGGGACACTTTGGGGACAAGGGGACACTTTGGGGACAAGGGGACACTTTGGGGACAAGGGGACACTTTGGGGACAATGGGGACACAGGTTGGGGACAGATTGGGGACCATTATGGAGACATTGGGGACAATGGGGACCCAGGTTGGGGACATTTAGGGACAAGGACACTGGGGGACAGTTTGGGGACACAGGTTGGGGACACTTTGGGGACA
>NW_010306463.1:4275-4800 GCF_000700745.2 Antrostomus carolinensis | reverse complement strand
CCACCACCCAACCCTTGGTTTACAAGTACCAGGAAGAAGGAAGAGATAGTGGCACCAGGAGATGGTGACACCAACCTGGTGGTGATGCCACCACCCAACCCTTGGTTTACAACTATTGAGAGGGAGGAAGAGTAGCTCACCCCCAACCCTTGGCTGTTTGGACTCACATGGGGTTGTCTTTCCCGCGCTCGGCCGGCGCGTCCCCGACGTGGACTTGGGCTCCTCGTAACCGTTGCCAACAACAATCCTGTCGGTTCTTCACCACCACGGCCGCCACCGCCCGGCGTCCACCCAGGTCCACGCTCCACCACGGTTCCCACTCTCTCCTCGTGTGGCTGCAGGAACCATGTTGCCAAACACCGTCCCTGTTGCCATCAACGGCTTTGGACGCGGCGCCGGTGCCGGTGGAGGTGGACGATTGTGTCGCCCGTTGGTCACGCGCTACGTTGGGAGCTGGAAACACCATGATGAGATGTTGGGTGGGTTGATGGATGGGTGGTGGTATCACCAGGAGGGTTTTGAGGA
>NW_010306463.1:0-4257 GCF_000700745.2 Antrostomus carolinensis | reverse complement strand
TGGTGGTATCACCAGTAGGGTTTTGAGGAGCTTTAGTGGTGACTCACCACCAGGTAGAGGGACACAACCTTGGCGGATCACCTCCACCTCACACATCACCAAGGCGTCTTCCCGGTTGGGGATGAAGATGGAGACGTAACGACCGCGAAGACCGTGGCAGCAGATGGTGTTGAGTGAACCAGGGTTGGTGTCTGTGATGATGCCACAACTACCAGGAGAAGAAGGAAGAAAGATGAGTGAGATGATCCAGCGTGGTCCTGGTGTGCTGATGGGTGGCATCTCTTGGAGCTCACACCGGGTTGCGTCGTCCACGATCAACCAAGGAATCACCGACGTGGATCTCGGCGCCTTTCAACCTCTCCCAGCAGCAATCGTCACGGTTCTTCACCACCACGGCGTAGACCTTGTGTTGGTGGCCCAGATCCACGCGCCACCAGGGTTCCAGCTCCTCCGTGGTGTGGCTGCAGGAACCGTGTTCCCAGTTCCCATCCCTGTTCCCATCTACGGCGTTGGCAGCACCGCTACTGGTGTCCAAGATGGAGGATTGAGTGGCCGGGCGACCCACGGCCACGTTTTGAGCTGTGGGGACAATCAAGATGGTGGTGACACGTCACCTAAAGACCTTCCCGGTGTTGCTGGTGACACTGGTGTCCCCAGAGCTCACTCACCTCCTGGTAACACGGCACAACCTTGCTCCACCACCTCCACCTCACACAAACTCAACCGTTCCTCCCGCCCGGGGATGGTGACGGTGACGTAGCGACCACGTAACCCACGGCAGCAGATGGTGCTGGTGGAACCGGGACCGGTGTCCGTGATGGTGCCACATCTGCAGGGATGAAGATGATGAGGATGAGGATGATGAGGATGAGCAACCGCGTGCCGTGGGGTTGGTGGAGCCACACTCACACGGGGTTGTTGGTCCCGTAACCGGCGAGAGAATCTCCAACGTGGACCTGGGCACCTTTCAAGCGGTGCCAGCAGCAATCCAAGCGGTTCCTCACCACCACGGCTGCCACGGCGAGACGTCGGCCTAGATCCACCATCCACCATGGTTCCAGTTCCTTCTGGGTTTGAGAACAAGAGCCGTGTCTCCAGGTCCCATCCCTGTTCCCATCCACGGCGTTGATGGCGTTACCGACCCGGTTGACCGAAGAAGATTGTGCCACCGGGCGCCGTAGGGCCAAGTTTTGAGCTGAGGGACAACATCATGAGATGGTGACACCAAGGTTGGGTTCTCACCATCATGGTTGGACATCACACCACGGGGGGATGGAGCTAGAGCTGTGGATTGGCCTTTCCTCACCCCTCATACCACGTCCCGGCACAACTGATGTCCCATGGGACACGTGTGACATCCCTGTCCACCACCCCAGGACCACCACGCTCTCCAGGATGGCTCAGGGAGGTCAGAGCTTGCTGGGAATGATCCAGCACCCACCAGGTCTCTACCATGGGGAGATCTTTTGGTTCTTACCACCAGGAGGGGGGACACAGCTCTGTGATGTCACCTCCACCTCGCAGAGGACCAGGAAATCCTCCCGACCGGGGATGATGATGGAGATGTAACGACCCATCAACCCGTTGCAGCAGATGGTGGTGGTGGAACCAGGACCGGTGTCCAAGATGACCCCACAACTGCCAAGAAGGAACCATAATGGTTACAACCGGTGGTAGAACCTCATACCAAGGTGGGGGTGACACCTCACCATGGTCCCCACTCACACTGGGTTGCGTTTGCCATGGTCAGCCAAGGAGTCACCAACATGAACTTGAGCACCAAGAAGACTCTCCCAGCAGCAATCGCCACGGTTGGTGACGGTGACGGCGTAGACGGCGTGTCGGTGACCCAGGTCTACGTGCCACCAGGGTTCCAACTCCTTCTCTGTGTGGGAACAGGAGCCACGTTCCCAGTCGGTGTCACCGTTGCCATCCACGGCGTTGACGGCCACGCTGATGACGTTGAGCGTTGAGGATTGAGCGACGGCGCGACCTCGGGCCACGTTGGGAGCTGGAGTTCACCAAAGTCACCAGTGCTGGTTACTTCTTGGTCAACTCATTGTCACCCCACCCACCACAGCTCCTCACCTCCAGGAAGGGGGATGCAACCATCCAACACCACCTCCACCTCACACACCACCAACGTGTCCACTCGACCGGGGATGAGGATGGAGACGTAGCGACCCAACAGCCCAGGGCAGCAGATGGTGCTGAGGGAACCGGGACCGGCGTCCGTGATGGTGCCACAGCTACCGGGAGGGAGGAGGAGATGTAGGTCAGGAGATGGTGGCACCAACCTGGTGGTGATGTCACCAAACACCCAACCAGGAAGAAGGAAGAGATGTAGGTCAGGAGATGGTGGCACCAACGTGGTGGTGGTGGAACCAACCTGGTGGTGATGCCACCACCCAACCCTTGGTTTTCAAGTACCAGGAAGAAGGAAGAGATGGTGGCACCAGGAGATGGTGACACCAGTGTGGTGGTGATGCCACCACCCACCCAACTGAGAAGAAGGAAGAGATGTAGCTCAGGAGATGGTGCTGATGCAACCACCCAACCCTTGGATTACAACTATGGAGATGGAGGAAGACAAGAAGCTCAGGAGATGGTGGCACCAACGTGCTGGTGATGATGCCACCACCCACCCAACTGGGAAGAAGAGATGTAGCTCAGGAGATGGTGGCACCAACGTGCTGGTGATGATGCCACCACCCACCCAACTGGGAAGAAGAGATGTAGCTCAGGAGATGGTGATGATGCCACCACCCAACCCTTGGTTTCCAAGTACCAGGAAGGAGGAGGAGATGTAGCTCAGGAGATGGTGGCACCAACATGGTGATGATGCCACCACCCACCCAACCGGGAAGAAAGAAGAGATGTAGCTCAGATGATGCCACCACCCAACCCTTGGTTTACAACTATGGAGATGGAGGAAGAGAAGCTCAGCAGATGGTGGCACCAACCTGGTGATGATGCCACCACCCAACCCTTGGGTGTTTGGACTCACATGGGGTTGTCTTTCCCGCGCTCGGCCGGCGCGTCCCCGACGTGGACTTGGGCTCCTCGTAACCGTTGCCAACAACAATCCTGTCGGTTCTTCACCACCACGGCCGCCACCGCCCGGCGTCCACCCAGGTCCACGCTCCACCACGGTTCCCGTTCCATCAACGTACGGGCACAAGAACCGTGGTGCCAAACCCCGTCCCTGTTGCCGTCAACCGCATTGGCCGCCATGCTGATGTTGGGGAAGATGGTGGACTGCTTGGCCGGGCGTCCCAGCGCCGCGTTATGAGCTATCAAGGAGATGGATCAACCCATCACCGTGGTGTCTTGGTGAGGTTGTCTCACCAGGTGTCACCCTAAGGGATGGTGAAAGGTTGGGACTCACCAGATGGTGGGATGAGACAGTTTTGGTTGGTCACATCCTGTGCCAGGATCTCACCGAGAAGGAGCAAAGCCCAGGGCAGGGTCATGATGTGGTGGTGGTGGAGAAATAAGGACCTGATGGTTGGGGACAACCAGTTCCTTGGTTGTACCATAAGACCCACCAGGTTGAGGAGCCCTCACTGGTGTCTTCTCGATGCTCCAACTACCGGCACAACTTCACCGTCACCGTCAGGTCGTTGGGAAGAGCTGAAGGGTAGAAGATGAAGAGGAAACCTCTGGTGTTGTGGTCAACCCTTGATCTTCACCGTCACCCTCACGTCGTTGGGAAGAGCTGAAGGGTAGAAGATGAAGAGGAAACCTCTGGTGTTGTGGTCAACCCTTGATCTTCACCGTCACCCTCACGTCGTTGGGAAGAGCTGAAGGGTAGAAGATGAGGAGGAAACCTCTGGTGTTGTGGTCAACCCTTGATCTTCACCGCCTGTGCCGTGATCCGTGCCGGGAGCTGGGATATCTTCCAAGGAAGGAGGTGGGATGAAGGTTGAACGTTGAAGGTTTGTCCTGGTTCCACCATCATCTCCACCAGTTAATGTTTAAACAGAGTTTTGGCAACGTGATTTGGTTCAACGTGACCTTCTGGGACTGTAGGAGACACCGAGCCAAGGAGGGGACAACCCATCCCAGTATCAGGAGGGAACTGGGGCGTGATGTTCTCCAGTTGGAAACCGGTTTCTACTCCAGCTTTACTGGGTTTGGTTGTTGAAGTGGTGCTGGTGGGTGAGAATCAAACTGGTTTTGGTGGGGGGGACACACCACCCAAACCAGTTTGATGGAGAAGGAGGTGACCCTGCTGGAGAGTTGGGTGCTGGGGGG
>NW_010306462.1:294-817 GCF_000700745.2 Antrostomus carolinensis | reverse complement strand
AAAACAAAACCATAATGATAACTTGGAGGCAGCTCGCTATTTGCATATGAAACCCGCGGCCAGAAGCGCCGCAGTCCCCTTGCCGCATTATGTGCTCGGCGGTCCGAGGTTCCCCCACCCCAGACTGGAAAGCCTTTTGATTATTTCTCCTCTCCCTAGGAAAGGCTGATTCCTTCGTAATTGATAGCGGGGAAGGGCCGTAATTAATTTTGCAGAGAAGTAAAGTGCAGCTTCTTCTCCCGGATGGAGGGGAAGGGTTAGGAGAGAGGAAAGCGGGCGAGGGAGCGGAGGCGAGAGGAACTCCCCTCGAGAACCTCCAATTAAAGGAAATCACGCCTCACCCTCTCCGGCACCGAGACCCCCCTCGACTCCTCGCCACCCCCTCGCTCCCCGGAGAGGCAGGAAGGGCAGGGACCGTGGGCTGCTTTCACGAAGTCAGAAAGCATTCACCGCGCGTTTGTGTCGCGGGAGGTTTCTGTGGGAATCGGGTGGCTCGAATAATTGAGGACGGAGGGGCGGGTGT
>NW_010306462.1:0-220 GCF_000700745.2 Antrostomus carolinensis | reverse complement strand
CCATTTCGGATCAGTGCATTTTCTGTGCTGGATTTCCAGATAGACCCTTAAGAGCCGTGTTCATACGGGGAAGGGAAGAGGGACGCGGGGCACAGAGAGGGGGAAGAGCTTTTCGTGTGTGATGGGGCAATAGGGCAAAAAACGGCGAGGTACTTCAGGCGTCCGGCTGAAGCCTCAGAGATGCTGGGGTAGAAATCCATCAGCTCGGGGGAGCCGGGGC
>NW_010306461.1:0-3912 GCF_000700745.2 Antrostomus carolinensis | reverse complement strand
CTGTATTTGTGCCTGGGGTTGCCTTTAACCACCATGTGGCTTTCAAGTTACAAATCAATATTGTTTTATTTTTCAAAACTACATACAAACCCCCTTGGCATCACGATATTCCTGAAAACCAATTCAGTGCTACACACAGTGACACAAATCCCAATTTGCAACGTTGGTCTTTGTTTCATCAACAGGCGACACGATCTCGCTGCAACTTCAGACCAGGAAATGCTAAAATTCTCTGAATAAGCCCAACTATTCCCACACCAGTACTTCCATTTCCTTTATCTACCCTCAGTGCTGAGTTACGAGCAATGCCAGACAAGAAATACTAATGACACCATTTCCCATAAACAGAAGCTTTCCAAAATGTCTTTTCTTTCATAAAGCGAGCGCACAAAATTAGAGCACTTGGGAAGATACCTTCCCGTAGCTTCCATTAGCTTTACTGTAATGCCAAAGCACATGCAGGATTTGAGAAATATAGTTTAATGAGTCATTCTTTTATTAGCAAATTCATAAATCTGACATCTTCAAGACTATCCTTGGGAGCCAAGTAACCAGCAAGCTGGAACGAAAGGTTGTTCGATGGCGTTAATGAAGTTGGGAGCCACTGAGGGGAAATGCTGCAACAGATGCAAAGAAAAATCTTGTCAGAGGATGATAGAACTGAGCATGAGATTTGAAGAAGGTGAATTCTAAATTGGTTTTTAACCACAGAAAAATACACTGAACCGCCTTAGGGCTGGAAACTTGGATTTTGCTGATTTCATGCTTGCAGTTTATCGCTAGAAAAGAAACAGACTACGCTTAAAACCATGAACTGCAGCTGGCTCAGCAGATCTGCAGGTGCCTTTAATGCCACTACGAGGGGAAAAAACCACATTTCAGTATTAATCTGGAAGGTGGTGTGCTGAATGCTAATGCAAATGATTCTGAAGCCCTTTACAGCAGAGGTCAGAGAAACACCAGCCTGAAGGAAGACTGACAGAACTAAGCTGTTAGTCTTCAGGAAAAGGCTTTCCCTTGCACAGAAACTCCTTGTCCCCTCAAAAGAAAATAAAATATTCCAAAGCCAACAAGATTCAGCTCTGATTCCACAGACACAGCAAGTTTAACAAGTACTATGAGGAACCATCAACTTTCTTGAGCAAAGGAGTAACTCCCTGGACAGACTTTGGCTAACCAAGAAAATGGAACACGACAGGCAGCAAAACTCACCCAGAGAAAAGCAAACTTACAAAAAAAAAAAAAAAAGAGTGGACTTCTGGCTCTTTAGGCAAAGCACTGGACCTTTCACTTCAGAAACAGCTCCATGAATTTAGCATCATAAGCTTATGAAATACAGTGAGTATCTAAAATTGGTAACCTCATTTTTTTTTGTTTAGCATAAAAATCTCCATTTAAACAATCTAATCCATTTGGTTCTGACGGTATACACACTGCATTTCACTAAGAGCAGCTAAAGACATGGTAATTCAGATCTGTGGCCTTCCCAACCATCCTTCTAACCACCAATGGCCTTCCTAACTACCTAAGTACTATGTAAAACACTGTCAAGGGCCTAAACCGATGACACTGGGCACAACCAGCGCAGTCTGAGCATCCCCCTAGTCTGAGACAAGTTGGTTTTGCTGTCCAAAGACAACAGAAGCTTCACTCTCCTCCTCTTAAGATTTAAAAAGAACACACAAAAACCTAGCTGCTTAAACAGCAGGAACAGAGTGCAACTGCTATTTGTTTCTGCTTGGAAATGAGTTGAGGGATCATTAGCTCTATAGGATGGGAAACAACCAAAATGGACTATTATACTGTCGTTAGGACGCATGACATTGCACACTGTCATGGAGAAACTGAAAAGCTCAACATTAAAAAGCAAAAACTTTTAAGATATCCATTCCTTCTGGCAGAATTTACTCTTACCAAACGATTGCCATGGGTCAGAGGCAGTAGCTGCAACTGTGGATCCTCCCCAGGGATCAGTCTGGTTTGCAACAGCAGGAGGTCCCCAAGGCTCCGTTTTCTGCGGGGCCGGTGCCGAGGAGGGCAGAGCATCCATTAGGTCCAACAAAGTGGTATGCTGAGGGCAGGAATAATCTGAGCTTTAATCAAGAGCATGACCAATCTGAGGTACAAACCCGTGAGAGTGAAGAAGCAATTCTTTATTTTTTTATTTATTTTTCCTTTTACACACCTGCATCGACTAGTAGTTTGAAATTTAACCCACATGGAAGAAGCTTTAAGCTATACACCAAAGCAATCCCAAAAGCATAAAAAAAAAAGCTCAGTATTAAGCTATTTTGTGCTACTGTATTTCAGCTTTTGGCAGCGTAACCAGGAATTTCTTAGTGGAAGGCACTACCTCCTTCTTTTTGGGAATTTTAATTGTGTCTCTGCGACTCTCCTCCAGAGCCATCTGTAATCTCAGATCATCTCCGCGTCGGAGGCGCTCCTCCTGCAAAGGAAATCAACACTGGTGATATAGACCGTTAGCCTAAGCTGTGCTGCTCGCTCCCTCCACATGGACACTGCCAGGGAAGGCCTGGGCAGCACTCCCTGCCACCCTGGGAGTGACACGCACCACAGGCAGGTGCAGTGGGATTGCCAGGATTATTTGTTGTAACTTGTACATAACACAAGTGTGGAAAAATTTTTAATTTTTTCTTTAATTCTTGCCTCAAATAGAGGTCAGGAGCAGCCTGACCCTGTAACACCAGCATAACAGTGTGATCATAACAATAGCGATTTTGCTGTCTGAAATTTACCCTCATGATGTTTGGCTCCTAATGGGAAAGTTATAAATGATATATTCTTTCCAAAAATTTAGTTAAAATGCCAGAAATATCACAGAAAGATAAAGTAAATATCCCATCTTTAAATTATTGTCATGTTTTTGAAGATTCAGATCACCACTGAAGGACACAGTGATTTAAACTTTAATTTTCCTGGCTTTTGTCAGCTTCCCTCCACAACTGATGTAATTGTTATAAAGAATGTTAAGTTAATTACTCTAGCTAACTCCAAATTAATCTAGCCAAGTCCATGCAGATTTTGTAGCTTTTTAAGATCTGTAACTACCACGTTTGTACATTCAACTACTGTTAAATATCTTTGCTTGCATCACATCTTTCAGAAGTTGACTAATTCCCCAGCTGGTATTTCCCTTGTGATTTTTTTTTTAAGCTATTTCAACTGACAGATTCTGATTTTTATTTCCTTTAATTTCATTGCTCAATAATGACAAAGTTTACTGGGTGACAGTTTCCCTTTCCAAGCACAGAGATACTCATGTCTAACATAAAGCAGTAAGCTACAATTGTCACAGGAAGCCTCTAAAGTATTAGACATTCAGCAGGCTGACTTGAATTTTCACTCATAGCTGAGATTCAACAACTTTTGTTACATATTAATACGCAGTAAACTTTATCCACAATTACAGCATTTACTCCAAGCTCAGAATAGATCTCCTAGGAATTACCACAGTAACACAATCCCTGTGACAGATTAGGAGCCAGGTTATTTTAAAGCAGGTTCTTTATAAATTCTAGTACTCTGGGTCAGGTCACCCTTATTTTCCAGACAGTCTCACCAAATTAACAGATCATTCGAAATTTCATTGTAATCAGAACTCACTGACATTTCTTCTGCTGGCCCCACTAATGATGGTTTTTCAGGACTAGTCATGTTTTCAGTTCTTTCTAACTGAAAACATCTTCAGTAATGTGATGATTAACATCCTCCCACACAAAGTCTTCTTGTAAAGTGACTGTCATCTTCCACTAGTCTCAACAGCTCGGAGGCTGCAGCTACTTTAAGAAGAGATTTAAAATAAATAAATAAATAAATAAAAGACCATTATCTTCTAAAATGGCCTTTCTTTCCCCCTGTTCCACCTGGAGCAAAGGCAAGTTGCCATTGAAA
>NW_010306460.1:31761-49866 GCF_000700745.2 Antrostomus carolinensis | reverse complement strand
GGTGCGGTCACCGGGCTGGAGGCTGTGGGAGCTGAACATTTTCATCGCCAGCAAACCCAAATCTTAGTTTTTCAAAGTAACGCGAATAAAGCTTATACAGGTAGATAACAGTAAATCACATGCTTCCCTGTGCTCGGGTCTGCGTATGTAGGGCTCAGGGTGATGATAGTTAATTAGAAGGAATTTGCAGTTTTAGTGATTGGTAAGTGTTTGTAATTGGGCCATAATTTATTTGTATGCTGACTATTTTTTGGATACTGCCATTCGAAATTGACTTTCATGTTTTATAGGGTAAACTATTTTTTCCATAGGTGTTCTTGGCTAAGAAAAATGGAATAGTACTGTAAAAAAAAAAAAAAAACCCTTTAAATATCAGTTTGTATCATGCTATATTAAAAGTAGATAAAAGGAACCGAATAGCTAAATGGATTTTTCTGAAATGTTGAAGTCCATTCATTGGTAAATTAGAAGTAGCTGACATTGAAAAAATTTGCCCATGACACAGAAACTTAGCATTTTATTATTTTTTATATAGGATGCAGTCCATGTTTCATATATCATAGTGGTAGGTATTAATTAGATCTTGCACAAAACTTGAGGACAGCTTCAAGCATGAATTTAGGAACCCTGTTATGTTCAGTAGTAAAGACACATTTCATTCTGTGGGGAAAACTGGCATTAAATCTATGCTACTTTTTTGTGGGATTACTGTTTCCACAGAATCATTCAACAGATAACATCATGGTAGTAGTTATTAATTTATTCATCTACTTTCTGCTATGCTAGGAATACCGTCTTCAACTGTTAAAGAAGCAGCTGGCTTTTTTATACAAATAAACTAGGCTCTGAGACTGTCAATCTTCTTTGTTTGACAGAGAGGAGTTCCCGCCTGCACTGAAAGAATAGCTCAACATCTGTCATCCCATTCTCTGCCATGGCCCAAAATCAGGAAGACTACAGCTGTCCTGTTCCTTTCAGATACTGCTGGGATAGAGAGGTAGGAGGACTGAGTATTTGGTCAGCATGTTCATCATGCATTAAGCAAGTCTCTACAAGCCCTTGCATGTAATTGTATTGTTTTCCCACTGCTTGAATAGTAGAATTTGCAGTTTAAAAGGTCTTTGGAATTTTGATCCTAATATGTGGGTTTTTTTTAATGCCTAATTAGTTTAGTCCAAACCTGTATTTGTTAATAAAACACATTTTAATTGAAATGAAAGTGGTTAGGAATAATTTATAACTAGGCATGTGGCACATGGGCATGTACATTGTGGATGTATACATGAGTGTAAAGCAGCAAATATTTATTCTTAACAGGTTGGGAGTTATATTACAACTGGCAAGTGCTGGATGAAGATGAAAACAAGGGGTGTAAATTAGCTTATTCCTTGCAAGCTCAAAAGTGGTATCTTTTGAAATATGTCTGCATGGAGCAGAGGAGAGGAGAGGGGGAGGAAGACAAGGGGATGGAAGAGGCAGGGAAGAATATGTTACCACATAAAAGAAATGTTAAAACACATAACCTCATTAGCTTTGGTTTAACATCCATCAAATTAGCCAAAAGCAAAAAATCAGAATAGAAATTAAACTGATTTATTGAATTAATTATACTCTGTTCTTCGAATAGTAGACAAACTAGTTGTCAATGGTAGATTATGTGTTGCTTTTTTTATAATCACAATTAAGAGCTACTATAATAAATCTAAGAGTACTGTCCAGCGGCAGTTAGGTTAGGCATACACCTCTGTAACCTGCAATTTCAGCTTTACAGTCTCAAGATTTGGAGAAAGCATCATGAAGTGCAAAATGCTCAGAGGGATTTAGGCATTGTGAAACCCAGCTCTGCTGTCCAGGGGAATCCACTATCTGAAGTTAGGCCACCAGGCTGCCTGTCACACACATGGTGATGGTTAGGCTGTGGTTACACGGTGATTTTGATTTGGCTTACATCCATGCTGCTGCTGACAGAACAGCTCAGCAGCTCACTCACACTGTTACCTCCTACTTAGATTCAATAGCTCTACTTACCATTTATCTGCTGATCTTAGGCACAGAAGAATGGCAGCAGAAAGGAAGCAGTTTCTCAATAAGGCTAGTCTTGATCCATTTAAAGTTTTCTAAATAAAAATAAATGAATTACATTTTCCACAGAAATGCCAGTCTGATCTCAAGGAATTTACTGTTAGCAAGTGCTAGAACAATGAGACCTTACTGAATCGTATCAGATCATATTTAGGGGAGACTTTAATGTGTTACCACCATTTCCAAAAAATGTTGTCCAAGCTTGCATAAAAAGACCAAATAAAAATTGTTATTGGTGTTTACTGTTTACAGATAGAAGAACTGACTTGGGTCCGTAACCTCTATTGCAGAATTTAGAAAAAAAGGCCCAGAAATAAGAAAACCTCCAGCACTGAAGAAAAGAATAACGAACAATGAACTCCTCCTTTTCCTTCAGTCTTTCTGGGTCAGGAGCTGAAACAATGTCTTCCATTTCCTCTGTTTCTTTTCATGTACATAGCAAAGTTGTCTCTGCCCCTGTATGGAATGATGTGCTCATCTTCATCTGGGACCCCAGATTTTTGGAGACAGCAATTGATTTGGTGCTTCCTCAGGTGTATAGGCCTCTGCTCCTCTGTCTCTGCAGTGTTGGAATCTGATACCCAGAGCAGGAGGGAAGTCAAAATGACAGTAGCTTAAAGGAAGGAAAGGGACTTGCTATACTGCCCAAAGGTGAATATATTCCTGCAAGTGTCTGCTGGAGGAAGCAACACGTAGTTGGATTAGTTGTTGGTCTTCTCTCATTCCTCAGAAGAGACAGTCCTGTTAACTGTCTTACTTATAAAGTAAACTTAAGTGAACCCTGGCCTGTAAATTTCATTTTTCAATAGAAATGATCCCAGTAGTTTTCTCCAGATCACTGTGTACAGGAATTTCCCTGGCCTGTGTAACAGAAGGCAAACAAACCGTTGCCAGTTCTGTGTGGCCTTCTGATAAGATGATACAAATTAAGTATTTGGCATTTTCCTTCTGGTTTTGGGGTATACACTTGTTTTAAGCCATTTTTGGTGAAACAGTGCAAAATAGAATTTGTTTTTGTGTGCCTTTTCAATGAGAGCTGAGAGTTTTGCGAGGGCATTTTGTTCTGGGATCTGAAGCTTGGGGAAACACAAAATATCGTGACACTCATAATAAGATTGCAAGAGTTATCAACATTGTAACTAGGCTTGGGGATATTTTGACTGAGTACCTTCCCCAAATCTTTTTGGGGAGGCAGATCCTGAAAGTTAATAAGCTTAGGAAGAGTTTAATGAGTATAGGCTCTGAAGCAACTCAGAGCATTTATCTTTGTCGTATGAAAAGGAATCACACTTAAACTCCTTATTACTTATGACATGTAGTTTGTCCTTTGGATTGGCAACCTTCAAAGGTGTGTGTTTTCATGATTTGTTAAATTACGTGAAATAGGCAGAGACAAATTTGCAGCCTTTAATGACCTGACCAAGATTGTCAGTTTGTCAGCTTCCAGGAAAATGGCTCTCGCCATCAAAGTAAGGAACAAAACTGCTATTGATTATGTTAGGATCCGTTAAAATAACATTCACATTTGCATCATGACAGTATAAAAATTATAAAATTAGTGTAAAAAAGAAAACGGAGCTGTTAACGTGGTTACCCTGATCTACATACAGGTGAACTACATTGAAATGCTGGCTGATGCAGCTGTCTTAACATCAGTTCCTGGCTTGGATTACAGAGTACATACACTGTCTTCTCAGACTCTTGAGCATCCGTACTTTCCAAACAGCTGGACACCTAGCCTAGGGGGGCTATTCCAGTAGATGTTCTCTTGCTATCTCCTTCATCCCACTGAGAATCTAACATACTGAAGACTGTAAAACTCACCCACTGGATTGCTCCAACCCTACTACATTCCATTTTATTCTGTGCTAAAATGCAGATATGAGTTGACCTTAGGCAGTGAGTCACTGTCTTCAGTCCAGTCCTTGCTACCCCAAGCAATTTGCTGCTTGGGTGAGCTCCCTCTGTCTCAGGAGAGGAAGATGTGATTGCCCCTGAGTTCTAGACTGTATTTGGATTTTTCCACCACATAATTTACCTAATGGTTAAGTTGTGGTCTGAACAGCATGAAAATAGATCTCTTATGAAAAGAGGAGCCTTTGAATCCAAAGATTATTTGGGGGTCTAGCCCTTTTAAGGAAAAAAAACAAAATAGTTGAGTGCCAACTGTATTGTTAATCCCAAACTTTACAAAAAGAGTTTCTACATGAAATAGTGAACAGGCAGGGACCACCTTTAGGAACATGTGTTATGGGTGGTTGCACAGGTCACCACAACGCAGGGTTACTATTCACACAAAGCAAGAGTGTTGCAGTGTCATGCCTGCGCTGCTGATTCAGCTCCTTATCAGCCTCTGGCTTGGAGCTTTGATAGCTGATGTGACAAACCATAAATAATGGAAGGTCAAACTGAGCAATGTTGTTCACTCTGACCTTCTAATACTTCTGGCTTATTAGATCAGTCATTAGAGTTTCAACAGGCTGCTAAGAAGCAGAGTACAGTGGCTATAGCTGCCAAATCCTTGCCTATTCATAGACTGCCTCTCTGTGTAGGTATTAAATGCATCCTAGTGCAAAAGTTGTAAATTCCTTAAAAAGAAACCAGGTTACAAACTAGGGTGAAAATCACCAAGTCGATAGCCAGGTATAAAGAGAATCTATCACAATCCCCCCCCCAAAAAAAAACCTCAAACAAAACCAAAAAGCTCATAGGTATCAGGATAAATAGCTTAGTCTTAGTCTTTTTTTTTTTTTTTTTTTTTTTTTTTTTTTTTTTAAATCAAAGGAATAAGAGTAATAAAGTGATAAAATAAGGCAATGAGAACAGTAAGAATTCGACCAGGAATAAATATACTGTCATTGTCCATCCCCTGCCTTCTCCAAAATTCTAAAATTAAGGTAGTTCAGTAGTTTCCATTCTAAGGTTCTATTTTTATGCTTCTTATAATGTTGTCAAAATTTTCATTAAACGGAAATGTCCCATACTGGTGATCTGCCAAATCTTAAAACTTTCCAAAAGTTTAAATAGAAAAACAGTTCAGAATTTACAATCCCATCAATTCCAAAATAAATTTTCTGAACAAGCATAATTTAGCTAATTTCAAGAATGATTTTACAGGTCTTTCATTGAATAGGTCTACATGGACTTAAAAAAAGGGAGAGAGAGGATCACAAGGGGTATACTAGAAGAAGGAAGACCCTACTAACACAAACTCCCCTCAAGATTTGCCTCTACTGGCAGGATGTCAAGTGCACTCCTGTGGTGGGTTCATATGGTGCTCAGTAACTACCATTACTGTTGCCCCTAAGTTATCTTGACTTGTAGAAGGTGATGTTGTGAATCACAAGGTGCCAGCTGTGCCAAAGAGCCACCCTGGGCAACAGTGTCATTCTAGAGAGCAGAAATCTTTTTTAGTCAGGATGTTAAAAAAAGGAAAATTAAAAAAAAAGTGTACTAAAAATTGGCACACAAAAAACTTCTAAGGTCTTGCATTCAAACTGAGAGATTAGAAAAGGACAGAATTAAACTTTCCTTTCCTTGACAGCCTTAAGTGTTGTGAATAAATCTTAAAATATACAGTCACTCTTTTTTTTTCTGCACTGTTCCCATTTCGTTCTGGGCATAGGCACAGGGGGTTCTCAGGGAACAGGCCAAGGTGCTTTAACATAAAAGGCTATTGTCTGCTGGAATATCATGGAAAGGTGAGAAGCTGCCATAAATGAAACCAGAACAGGGAGAAAGCAAGCTCTCTCGGTGAAAACAACTGAATGTTATGGTGGATAAAAGGATTCTTCTGTAACTATAACGCTAGAAATGACGTCTCATCTATCCTGACTTTGTCCCAGTTGTAGACTCAGGTTCCTCACATGATTCCAGTGAATGTTTCATAGGAGGGATACATGCCCTGTGTATTCCTTATTTTCTGAGTGCACAACTTCAGTTACTTGGGACTGATCCACAAGAGTGCTGAGTTCTCATTGACGCTGCTGAAATCAATGGAACTTACACTTTAAATGTATGAAGTACCATAAAAATGCTAAGCATCTTGGAAAATCTAACTCTAAGCACATCATATTGGGGACCCTAAATTAGTGGACATTTTCATCAGTCTTTGCTATAACGGCTCAGCACTTCAGTTCCGTATCTGTAAAGTGAGTCTAATAGTACAGTCTCACTTCACAGGTTTAAAGATAAATTAATTAGTGTTTGGGAAGCACTCAGAAACCCTAGCAGAGAATGCTATAGAAACACCCATAAAGATATTAATAATTCAGTATTCTGCGCAGGGTGTGAATGATGTGCAGTAAGGAAGGCATGGAGCCACATACTGAGTGATAAGAATAAAAAGAATATTGAACAGCTGCTCACTCAGGGAGCATCGTCCATCCTATGCAAGGAATGATGTATGTGTCTGTGCAGTTAAAGACTTATTATCATGCATATGTGCAATGAGCTCAAATTAAAGTTGCAAAGGCAAGCCTAGTTCTGATTGTTCTGAAGTTGAGAGAGCTTACATTTGCAACATGAACATACTTTAAACATAAATACTTTGTGTGATCCTCACCATATTTTCACATTTTCCTCCTGAAGACACGAAGGGTTTTGTGTATCAGTGAACCCAGTGACTACATAAAGCACTCTGGGAAGAAATGTATTGATTTCTAGGGGACCTACACCAGGACTAAATTTGGCTTGAATCATCTTCTTTGTCTCGTTGCATAGTTTCATAGTGGCTGCTGGCTTGAAGTGAGGCATTAAACATGTTCAGGGACAGAGTAATAGGCTTATCTTTTGGCTTTACTTTGTGTCAGGTTTTTTTGGTGGTTAGTGTAGCATTTGGAGAATCACATAAACTTCCATCCCAGAAATGAAGTAATTGCCAAAGCAAAAATTCCTGTATTTACATATAAATATCCTCATTCAGCATGACTGAGTACCTTTCTCATTTATAATGAAATGGCAACATCCACAACAATCAAATTCTAAAACACAGATGTTAGATTAAAGTGACTGTACATATCTTTGAACGCAAACCCAGTCTTTCAGAAATTCTACCTGATCCAAATGAATAATCATTACTAAACCTATTCTGAATTATGACCAGATTCCTAGATAAGATTATTTGATCCCAGCTAAAGAATTTGTAAGAACTTTACAACAACAAAAAAATAAGACTGCTGGCTCCTTCTGTGTCACTCAAGGATGTAGGTCTGTTTTTAGTAGGTCATCCATCTTTAGATCAAAAACCAAAGGCGTGGATTTTCATAGTGACCTGGAGCAGTCAATGAACATTGTGGTCTTCTATTATTTGTGACCAAACCACAATCTGGTAATTTCAAACCTGTCACCTACTTAACACTTCAAGTGCTGGAAAGAATGAGAATTATATTTTAAAATTTTGTTTGACTGGTCATTTAAACACAGGTAAAAATATCTGCTTCTCTCCTTTCTTTTCATAACAAATGTGATGTGTTCGGAACTAGATGTAGCCCTGTTCCAGGTTAGATTTTCTTGTTATGCTAATTTAAATCTCATTTCAGAGAAAACTGTATTATCCCTTGTCAGGAGAGAATTTTAAATATTAAACTGTATTGTATTAGGCAAACCTTTAATTTTATTTACATTTTAAAATGCTTTTCTGAACACAGATACTTTTTCCAAGGAGAAAGCCTTATTATTTATTTACATAACTCTCGTTTCCCCCCCCTTTTTTTGTAGAAACATAACTTATTATCTACTCCCAGATTAAAAGCATTCTAAACCATATAAGCTGCAAGAAATAGCTATCTTGTTGATTTTCAGAAAGTCTACAATACTCCATCTAATGTATTCAATGAATTATTTATTTCTTAAAGAGATACAATAAATCTTTACCTACTGTATTTGATGATTTTCATAGTAGGAATAATAAGTAACATGATTTGAGTGTGATTGGAACCAGGTACTGGGAGGGGGGAAGGGAGGTCAATTTAGACTATTTACCAAACATATTTGAAGAGCATGCATCTTTAAACAGACTGGACATTGCTACTCACTTAAAATTTCCAGATGAAGTAAAAGGAGGCGTATTTCCATTGAAATTAAAGAGCAGGATTGACTCCAATACTTATGTTTTGAAGGAGCAGCTTAGGTGCAAAAGCACAATAGTGATGTTCAGCACCATTGTTCTCTGTTGCATTGGAGTGAATCCAAAGTAATTCCATTGATTTCAGTGGACTTTCATTGGGCTAACTGAGAATAGAATCTGACTCTATGTTAGCTGGGGGTGGAGGGAGTGACAAGAATATAAATAGCCCCAAATAAGTATTTGAAATATAAATACTTTGCAAGATGGTTTCTATCTTTTAAGACTGATCATATACCACATCAGAAAACTTCTGAATAAATCCTCTCCTATTTAGTTCTCACAGTTTTAAAAAAGAAATTAAAGCACTGTTGGTTGAGGGTTGGTTTTGATAATGTTATATATTGTAAATATCATGTCCTGAAGCATCCATCAGAGGATCTCAGAAGTACCTCAGAAGTATGCTGTCCCACAACAGACCCTGAATCACCCAAAAGTTTTAGATTAATCTAATTTTTCTTGACAGTTAGTAAGGGAAGTTGGTGAGTCCTCTGTCACACTGCTGCGTGTCTGCACAGTGGATAACAGAGCTGAATAAACAGTGAGGAGCATGAACACCAAGCCTTTTTATATTAATGTTTTCCAAGACATTCAATGGAATCTTGCAGAACATTTATGTATGATATAGGCATTTCAGGGTTTTACATTCCCTTCCCTTCCCTTCCCTTCCCTTCCCTTCCCTTCCCTTCCCTTCCCTTCCCTGTACACTGTTAAATAGCATACCAACTGACTTAAGTAATTTCAGTTTATACACTTTCCTACTTAAATATATCTTCTTTAAAAAGCTATTGCAAACATCTGTTTGCAAAAATGACTTAGTAATTTGCATCTGTTGACTGGATTGCAGATTTCGTTTTCATTTTCAGGAATAGTTTACCTTAATATTCCTGTTAGTCAATGACTTTTGCCTGGTAATAAGACAGTGCTAGCAAACCTAAATGGATGAATTCTTGTTTCACTTTTTTTTTTTAAAGCATTTTGATCTCTCTCCTCTCTTTTGCACTAGAATTTTGTGTAACTGCTTAGTTAATACTGGTTCTGCTGCTACTCTGGAAAGCTTTTCTCTAACAGCACAAATGAATTCAGCATAAATGTAATTCTAACCTTTGGCTGACATAACTCAGGAAATCAAAACCTTTTTCTACCAGTCATACACTGAGGTTCATTATGTACATAAAAGTAAAGCTATTAACAGCATTAACAGGGCAAAACAAAGAGCATGCCAACCTATTGGAAATTCCTCTAAAATAAAGCTAAATAGACACTGATGCTGTGAAACCAGCTTATTTCAGGACTGACTTTGACCTCCCCAGATGCAAGTAGGCACACCTGGGTGGCAGGACATACATGCTGCACCTCTTACCAACTGTAGTGGGGAGGGGGAGTTCCCCGTTATTAAGATCTCTGGCAAATCTTTGCTTGTTTCTCTGGGTTAGAAGAAGACAGGACTATTCTGGATGCAAATATTCTCCACCAGTTACCTCAATGTTCCTCACCAGTTCCCCCAGTCCGGAGTAAAGAACTGGTGGCTATGGAGACCTCGTAGGAAGGGCAAAAGGGTCAGTGTAAACTGTCACTTGCCTACCTGTGATCAGGAGTCAGCTTTACAGGAAGCACTTGGAAGAAGATGGGGCAAAATAAAGCAGGGATTTTGAATATGTAATCTCAGCCAAATCAATTGGAAGACTTGGGCAAAGCCAAAGATCACAAAATCTGTCCCAAAAGAGCCCTTATCTCTGTGACAAGACACATGTTCTTATAGCTTCACAGATATCACATCCAGCATTTATCACAGATCTTTAGATTTGTCATGGGATATAGAATGTATTTGCAGTTTGAAAAAGAGAGTGAAAAAGCTCCCTCTTATTTAAAGGTAGCTTATTCAGATCATGTACACCTGAGTCTCTTGCCTTTCTTAAACTGCAGTTTACAGGGAATCATGCTGAAATAAACCTTCCAAGCTTGCTTGCTCATTGCTTGCTCCTTTGGCTTAATTCTCCATCTTGATTTATCAAATATACTATAGGTTAGGGACCAGGAGTCTTACTCTGTTCAATGTATAGAAAATCTAACAGCATTAGTTCCACCATAGTTTTGTAGCCAACAGTGTTTTCTCATGACACCAAGGAAATGTTTTCCAACTTAACATCAGGTGATTGAATTTGGCAGTATCTGTTAAATCAGCCTTCAAGCTTCATGCTGTTCTTTTTAAATTAAAACTTTTACATATTTATTCCTGGCTTTACTGTACTGTGTCGGGCTGCTAAATTACCAGTAAAAGATTTCTTTGGTAATAATTAAAGGAAACTCTTTCTAAGTCAACTTCACTTGTGTTTTTATCTTAGATTAAATTATATTCTTTGATATTAGAGAGGTACTTGAGATTTGGCTATCACTAACAAATAGCATCTGCACATCAGGATTGCTGTAGGAATGTTGTGTCCCATTAAGATATTAACTTTTTAAAGGGGTGGTGGAAAATTGGAGCAGGTTCAGAAGAAAGCTGCAGGAATGATTGGAGGCTTGGAAAGCACTCCTTACAGTGACAGCCTGAAGGAACTTAATCTACTTAGTTTATTTAAAAGGTAAGGAAGCAACTTGACTGTGGTCTATAACCCTCTGCATAGCAAGGTATTAGCTGGGGCAAGAATATTTAAGAAAAGAAAAGAAAAGAAAAGAAAAGAAAAGAAAAGAAAAGAAAAGAAAAGAAAAGAAAAGAAAAGAAAAGAAAAGAAAAGAAAGAAAAAAGAAAAGAAAAGAAAAGAAAAGAAAAGAAAAGAAAAGAAAAGAAAAGAAAAGAAAAGAAAAGAAAAGAAAAGAAAAGAAAAGAAAAGAAAAGAAAAAGCTACATATAACTTAATTCAGTGGCAGAAGTCAATGTCAGCAGTTTCCAAACTGGAAACTTTTGAGCAGGGAGAGCAATTAACCAGTGGAAAAGACTGCCAAAGGATACAATCAATTTTATATACATTAAATCAAACCTGCATGTTTTTCTGAAGGTACACTGCAGTTCTACCTATCCAGGCTGTGGCTTGAGGCAGAAATTTTTGGGAGAACTCCTGTAGCACGCATTATGTGGGAAGGCAGAGTACATAGTCGTAACTGTCTCAGCTGGGAATCTGTGATTCATGTTCAAGTGCAAGCATGAGGCATTCTTTCAGCAGTGTCTCTAAATTTATATTAAGTGCTGTCCAGGTCATTACAATCCTTTGAAAAGCATAACAAGCCTCTAGTTATTCACACACTGCCCTTTTTTTCAGCATATAGAATATGGAATGAAATTACCACTATTTTTTCTTGGTGGGAAACATAACTCATGGAGGAACTGTAAGGAAAAAAAAAAACCCAAACCAGCATATCATCAGCTTCCTCAGTGCCTTCCAGCAACTATGGAAACATCTTTTTCTTGGTGCATTTAGGGCCGCTTCAGCAGAGAAAAGGCAACTGAGTATGGACGTGTGCAGTAAGAGAGCATCGTCCTTTTCCCCAGCCTTGCCTTCCTTAACCCAGCATGCAGTTTAAGCTCTTCGTCACAACTCACTCCAGGGTGTGTGACCTAGCTACATGTGAGATTACCAGAATTTCAGGTTTTCTTCTTGTATGAAAGACTTGTGCCAGCCCCAAACCAATATACCACAAATCAGTTTTTAATTTCCTAGAGATATAGTGAATTCTGAAAGCAGAAATCTGAGCTACTGACAGACCAAGCAAAGCAGTTAGTTAAGCAAAGAGTGCTTAGATTTGCACTTGGAGGACATGACCATACCGAATATTGTATTTTGGAGGCGTGGTTGGATTGCCAGCGGTACGCAAGCCAGCTTTGTTACCCCTGCCCCACGTTTCAGTCTTCAGTGTAGACATACCTTGAGAAATGAGTGGGAGAAATGATAAAGCAACTTTTGTGCAGACTATTTGATCCTTTGTAATAGACTTCAATGCTTATAACTGAGTTCTAAAATGATTTTTTTAAAATCATAGTTGTATTACCTGAGGTCAATTTCAAGCTAGGAAAAAAAAAAAAAAACAACAAAAAACTTTGTTCACATTTACAACATCAATTACTTTTCTTATGAATGAATTTCTCTGCTACTACCTCATGTTACATTCCTTTGGTGTGTTAGCTTCACCTAGGTGCTAATGGGTAGCTCAGAACACTTCCTGAACACCTAATGAGTTTGCATCAGAGATGTTGTAACTGCCCTGGGCTTCCCAGACCCTAATGAGCTACAGACGATTTTGTGGTAAGATCTGTTGGGATCTCCTTCTTAGCGCCACCAAAGTATTTGATCTACTGGCATCAATCACCAGTAGTAACTATCACTAGTTCAAAACCAACAAATTATCCTTTGGTATTCTGGGCTGCAAGTTAGCACCAGTATGACTTGTGATTTAATATGGTTTAGGAGTTTCAGTGGGAATTCAGTCTGTTTATATCCTGCTTGAACCAAGACAAGTACATGTTCCAGGTATCAATCCTGTCAACCTGTTTCCAGTGCTGCCTAAGTTTGCTCTGTCTTTGATGAGAAGCGGAATCTTTTTACCTTTCCTTCTCACTGAAGAATTTTTGCATTCCGATCTGCAAATGAGCCAGCTTGGACTAATGGTAATTCTCCAAGACAACATTTTAGCCCAACAGTTATGATTCTCTTCTGGAGATTTTGGAAACCTTTCCGTGTCCTACTGTCATACACACAGTTTTGGAATATCTGCTCCTAAATTACGTGCTTATGTTGGCCCTGCTCACCCTGTTCCTGGTTTCTCTTTGCACCTCTGATCTTAGTCTGTGAATGAGCTTGATAGAGTCATTATTTGTCTCTGATTTTCTTTCTACCCTTTCCCTATTTTGTGTGTACATTTGTACAGCATCTGGTGGAACCAGACTCAAACACAAATAATAATATAGTCTTAGAGAGAGAAAAAGAGCTTCATTTCTCACCAGTGGCATACCATAAGTCTCTGGGTTCTCAGAGGGGTTAGAGCAGCTAGGTTTCATCTGTTACTAGGATCCTACAATCAGTCAATCAACCATAAAAAGGTCTTAATGAAATTATATCTGTATTTTGCCTTCTTTGAGGAATTTTGCCTTAATGGTTAAATTTAAGGGGTTTCTGGAAGTCCAAGGTCATGCTTATCCTGTCCTGGTAAGGTTCAGACTAGGACAAGACAACTTTTGAGACTGTGGGATGTTCAGGGTGTTACTGCTCTGCCAAGTCATTTTGTTGAAGGCAATTGCTCCTAGATCTCCCACAGCAGCCAACACCAGTTCTGTTTAGTGGGTACTGTTGTGGATAGATTGCTACCAGTACTGTCAACAGCGCTTTTAACTGGTGCCAGTGCAGTCTTGGGAAAGTGCAGAATGTATTTTTTCTCACTGTGATTACCTAGGTTTTGTAGAAAAGAAAACACATAAAAAATTACAAAAGCAAATTATGATGCCTAAGTTGAGGGGAGTTGTAGCTTAAATGTTCCTGTAATTGTAGTCCATACTTATAATTAAGATTTTTGTGAATAAATAGTAACAAATTTCTCAGTCACTTGTGATCCATATTTGTTCTGTCACTGTCATTAGTGGCAACAAATGAAACTAGCTTTTAAATTAAGGTAGTGGGAAAGGACTTGTTTGTAGAGCTCTGTTAGAACAAATTGCCTAGGAAAGGCACTGTCTTCATTTTTGTCCCCTTTGACATTCACTTGGACTAGTAACCTCCAGGTACCCAGACTGAGTGGATCTTCTAACTCTTTCTTCTGTGGTGCCTTTGAGGCAGACACACTAACCCCAGGGAGAAGTGAACCTCTATTTTCAGGGAAGAAAAGCATCCAAAAGCATCTATAGAAACCACTGAAACTGAGAAACAAAGCATTGCTCCATCTTTGCCAATCTTTTGGCCTCTAAGTGTTGCAGAAAGGCTAAAGAAGCGTGTAATGTTGTCAAATATCTGATGCATAATGAGCTAACTTAAGGACGTATTGTCATGCCTTTCCTTGAATTCTTGTCTTTTGTTGTCTTGTTTCCCCAACCAGAGGGTTACTTGAAGCTCTCAATATGTTAATTAATGTGTTGTTAATTATTTTATTTTTTAGCACCCTTTGTCTTGGTGTATTTCTATCTAAGGATCACTCAAACCTTTACATATATCCATATTTTCAGCATATTTTATGCAAATAGTTTTTAAAAATGAAAATTCTAATTTCAAATGAAGAAAATTCATGACATGCATCTTGTGTTGCAGTTTAATCACTGTATACCCAGGAAAGTATTGACAGTTGTCCCGTGGAAGCTATTAAAGTTCCTGTCCAAGGTTAAATGAAATTGCAGTTTATCAGAGCAGCATTGAGAAAATAAGGGAATCTGTTCATGACTCTTGATTAATGCCAAGCATGATCAACACAAGGGGGTTCATTAAGCTATACATCATGTGGGTAATTTAACATGTCATTGTGCCTGCTGTCTGCTTTAACTCTCTGCATAACCCAGTCTTCTGAACTTGTATCATCAGCCCTGCACCTGAAGTGTTGTCTCCCAGACTTTGTCATGCTTGGGTTGGCTCAATATTTGCATTTACTCCAGTCCCTTTTTTATGATCACTCTGCTTCTTAAAGAACATATACAGTTTCCACAGCTGCAGTTTTCTATCTTGTCTAAATATACTTTTAATCTGGTAATATTTATGTGATAGATGCAAGGAGTGTGTTCTTATTTGTATAGATTTTCCCTGATTTTTAAAGTATTTCTACCTTTTAGGCAGTTGGGTTTGAACAAGGCAATTATAATGAAAGGAATTAGGTCCTGGTCTTGGGCAAGAACAGCTATTTCAATTCCCAGTGAAGGACTGCATCTCCGTACAAGATCAAGCCTGATAGCTTTCCACATAACTGTTAACTCCGGAGGATTGAGTAGATGAGGCTTTCTACAAATGGCTAGCAGAAATCACCTGATTACAGGCCCTCATCCTCCTGGGGGATTTCAGCCACCCAGACAACTGCTGGGAAGGCAGCATAGCACTGTGGAAGCAATCCAGGAAACTTCTAGACTGTTATGGGGAATTTCCTGCCACAAATGCCAACCAAATCATGCTTGACTAGCCTGATTACTTTCTATGAAGGAATGACTGGCTGTTGGAATGGGGGAAGAGTGGTGGATGTCATGTTCTTTGACTTTAGTAAGGTTTTCGTACCATATCCTTCAGCCTTCTCATGTAAGAGACTGCTAAATGCATTGAAACTTGTCTGAACTGTTGGACCCAAAGGTATTTCTCAATAGTTTTGTGTTCAGTCAGCAGCTGACAATAAACAGACTACCATGAGGCTGATACTGGGATGGACACAGTTCGTTGTGTTCTGTTCATCAGCAACAAAAGTAATGAAACAGAATGTGCTCTAAGCAAACTAGGAGTGGTTAACATGCTAAGCAGTACAGGTTCAGTCCAGAGTGACCTTGAGAAACTTGAGGATTGAGACAACATAAAATCCATGAAGTTCAGCAAGAAGTGCAGAGTCTGGCACTTGTGGCAGAGTAACCACATGTATCAGTACAGGTGGGGAGAACCATCCCAGCTGAAAAGTTCCTGAGGATCACAGTGGACACCAGGCTAAGTACGAGCCAGCAGTGTGCTTTCATTGCAAATGAGACAAATCCTATACTGGGCCATATTGCAAAGACTGAGGCTGATAGATCAAGGGAAGTTTTTGTCCCCTCATGCTGGATACTGATGGGGCTGTACTGGGAATATTCGTATCCTTGGGTTCTCCAGTTCTGAAGGAATGTGTGGAAACTGGATAGGGGCCAGCAGAAGTTTATGAAGGTCAGGGACCTAGACCATTTGCCTTTCAAAGAGAGGCTGAGGAAGTTCTCCTTCTATGACAATGTTAGCTGCTTAAAGGACGAGGGAAAGGCTGTGGATGTGGTGTACCTGGACTTCAGTAAAGCCTTTGGCACTGTTTCCCACAGCATTCTGCTTGAGAAACTGGCTGCCAATGGCCTGGACAGGCATGCTGTCTGCTGAGTAAAAAACTGGCTGGATGGCCAGGCCCAAAGAGTGGTGGTAAATGGAGTTAAATCCAACTGGAGGCCAGTCACAAGTGGCATTCCCCAGGGCTCAGTGTTGGGGCTAGTCCTCTTTAACATCTTTATCAGTGATCTGGATGAAGGGATTGAGTGTACCCTCAGTAAATTCACAGATGACACTAAGCTGGGTGGGAGTTTTGATTTGCTTGAGGGTACGAAGGCTCTACAGAGGGATGTGGACAGGTCGGATCAATGGGCGCTAACCAGCTGTATGAGTTTCAACAAGGCCAAGTGCTGGGTGCTCTACTTGGGTCACAACAACCCCATGCAACACTACAGGCTTGGGGAGGAGTGGCTGGAAAGCTGCCTGGCAGAAAAGGACCTGGGGGTGTTGGCTGACAGTGGCTGAATATGAGCCAGCAGTGTGCCCACATGGCCAAGAAGGCCAGCAGCATCCTGGCCTGTATCAGAAACAGCGTGGTCAGCAGGACCAGGGAAGTCATCCTTCCCCTGTACTCAGCTTTGGTGAGACCGGACCTTGAATATTGTGCCCAGTTTTGGGCCCCTCCGTACCAAAAGGACATTGAGGTGCTGGAGCGTGTCCAGAGAAGGGCAAGGAAGCTGGTGGAGGGGCTGGAGAACAAGTCTTATGAGGAGTGGCTGATGGAACTGGGGTTGTTTAATCATTAGAGTTTCTCAGCAATGCAAGAATTATTAGATTTTTATTCAGATATTAAAAAATAGGCAGGTGATAACTTTAAGTAGCTTCATATGCACAGAGCTGAGTAAATATTCAGAAAAAAAAGTAAAACAATCTGAGGAATACTTAGTAAAAGAGAGGAAAAATTTCTTCACTGAAAGGATTATCAGGCACTGGAAGGGGCTGCCTAGGGAGGTGGTTGAGTCACCATCCCTGGGGTATTTAAAAGATGGGGTGCTCGAAGATACAGTTTAGTAGTGGACAGGTATGGTTGGACTCAATGATCTTAAAGATCTTTTCCGACCAGTCGATTCTATGATTCTATAAGTTTGTCTTGTTTAATCTGAAAAACAGGAGGCAAAGGAGCAATATAATAGCGTCCTATGGCTACTTGGAGAAGATCTGTAGAAATGATGGAATTATGCTCAGTTTTGGCAGCTGGTTAAAAAATATACAATGGACTAATACCCTACTATGCTATAGCTGAAACTGTAGGGATGTCCAACTGTGCATCTGGATGCATTCCCAGGCCATGTCCAAGACCATGTTAGGATGGAAGTGCCATAGAACTCACTGTCCCTCACCCTCCATTTCCTCCCTGTGTTCATCCTTAGGCCCATTCTCCCTGATCTCTGTGGAAGAGAAATCTGGACACATGAGTGGGAATGCAACTACAGCATGTGGTTAATCAACAGCCAGGATTGTGGGTCAAGTGATGGTATTTCTAATTTTTTATGGACTTATGGTTTAGTACCCTTTACTCTACTCCGAAGCCTCCAACAGTGATAGAAGTGGTAAGGTACAGTGGCAGTGAGAGTGTGCATGCAATACCTCTCCAATAAAGACTTTTAATATTCCCCTTCACTGGTAAAGCCATAGTAGTGCTACCAGTAGTTTAAAGCACAACATGGACCAGCTATGAGCATTTTTGAAATTTGTCTTGATCCTGATGATTTTAGAAAAGATCTGCTACACACTTTCATTAGCTGGTGTTTTTTAGTGCCTGTTTATTTGCTGTGCCATTGCTGGCATTAGCTCTGGGTAGCTACACAAGGCAAAGGATGCTGCCTTTATTTTCCCAAGTGTAACAAAGCTGTCAATTAAAGGAATCATAGGAACAAGTGATTTACAGGAGGAGCATCTACAAATTCAAGTAGCATAATTCAGGTTATGTTTTATTTGAGCAATTGGAAT
>NW_010306460.1:0-31740 GCF_000700745.2 Antrostomus carolinensis | reverse complement strand
GTTTTCATATAATTCTTATAGTATTAGCTGAGGTTATTGTATCTAGGAAGGACTGTCTGTGCCAGAACTTTCACAGCATTCTGATTTAAGAAGAATTTTATCTTAATTATATATTTCTTTTGCAGAAATTAGATTTCCTGCCTACACCTGAAAAAATTAACTGTCCAATTTCTTTTAATATAGGGACTGAGAATTAAATAAGTAAGATAGATATTACAGTCTAAAGCCAGATTGTAAATGTGTACATTGGTTATAGTAAGTAGCACAGAATTGTTTAATATTATGGTACTTATTGTAGCAATGCTTCTAACAAGTTGGCCTTTAGCTATTTTGTCTCCTGCTGCAGTGTGAATACCTTTTACCTGGAAATCTAAAATAGTTTTCAAGTAGTCATAGTTCCATACTGGAATGCTTTTTAAAAGATACTGTATTGTTTTATGCTACTGTTAATTACCAAAGGTTTATTTACAAGACAATAATTAATTATATATACTTCTGGGATGCTCGAGAGTCTAACATAAATCAAAGCAGACTTGATAAGAAGCGATAAAAGTCTCTCATAATTAAGCAGGGCACTAGAGACCAATTGTTTGTAGAATGATCTTGCTGGGGCTAATTGACACTAATTATTTAATCTGATTTTCTTCTTCTCAGTAATGCTTCTACCAATTCACTGTTCTCAGCTGATGGTGCAAGCATATTTGATTTTATCAAGGTGTTCTCACTGTGGCAATACAAAGGATTTTCAGCTATTACCTTCACTAGGCTTTTTTTTTTTTTGGTAGCAATGCGAGAGAGAAGGATGAAAAATTATGATTATTAAGTTTTAGTAATTTCCTAACTACACTGAGTATTGAAGTTTTGTCAATGCTAAGCAAGGCAATGACTTAGTTGATAATAAAAGTTAATTCTACAGTAGGAGCAGCCTTATCAAACAAACACAAAACATTTTCAGGCCAACTGCTAGTTTAGCTCACTTGGTACAGCTCTCCAGCTACTACAAAGTTTTAGTAACAAATTTATTTCTAGGTAAGATCAGTAACATTTCCCTGATGCTTAATTACCTTGTGTTTGGTAAGTATCAACATGTGGTACAAGAAACTGTTAGTGGAACTCTTCAGTCTCTTGCAGGGAATTGAATTCAAGGCCCAGAGTTGTTACTGAATCCTGTGCTGTTTTACTGAATCACCACTCACATGCTGGAGCAGAGCACCAGCATAGAATCATAGAATGGTTTGGGTTGGAAGGGACCTTAAAGATCATCTGGTTCCAACCTCCCTGCCATCAGGAGGGACACCTTCCACTAGACCAGGTTGCTCAAAGCCTCATCCAGCCTGGCCTTCAACACTTCGAGGGAGGAGCATCCACAGCTTCTCTGGGCAACCTGTTCCAGTGTCTGACCACCCTCACAGTGAAGAACTTCTTCCTAATATCTCATCTAAACCTCCCCTCTTTCACCTTAAAGCCATTTCCCCTTGTTTTGTCCTTAACTGCCCTTATGAAAAGTCCCTCCCCAGCTTTCTTGTAGCCCCTTCAGGTATTGGAAAGCCGCTATAAGATCTCCCTGGAGCCTTCTCTTTTCCAGGCTGAACAGCCCCAACTCTTTCAGCATGTCATAGAGTTCTGCCATGTCCTATACCCATATAGAAATAGTGGAAAAACACAGAGACAACCAAATTAAATAGGCTAATCCTAACATACTTCTAACATACATGATCTTCAACTGGATCAGGTTGCTCAGAGCCCCATCCAGCCTGCCCCTGAATGCTTCTACGGATGGGGCTTCTACCACCTCTCTGGGCAACCTGTGCCAGTGTTTCACCACCCTCATTGTAAAAAATTTCTTCCTTATATGTAGCCTGAATCTACCCTCTTTTAGTTTAAAACCAACTTTTAGTTTAGTTTGCCCCTTGTCTTATCACTACTTATCACCCTGCTAAAATATCTGTCCCCATTATCATAGCAAAGTTTTTGCTCTATGGTTTGCAAGCATTTAATTTCAAGCAGATGAATGTGTTTCTTCTCCTTGGTGTTTAAAGTTAAACACTGGCAGGAAATTTCAGCCTGTAACTGTAATGCTCTAAGCCAGAGGGCTACCATGGTACCTACGTAGTCCTCTCAACTGCAGTGCATCCAATTTGCATGTATATTCAAAGCTTTCTTCTGTCTCTGGAGCTACACATCCACCTTTTATTTTTCCATCAGAAGATTTCAAAGTGTCTTTTTAAAATAATTGAATCATTTTCAAAATTCCAAGTATGATCCTGTCCTCAAGACCCTGTGTCCTGCTCTGTTCCTACCTATCTTCTTAGATCAGGAATTAGCTTTGCGTTCTAGCACCAGTAATTCAGATATCCTGATTATGATTTCTACCGTTATTATTCTGACAGCACAGGGAATATCCTTCCTCAATGGCCACTGCTTTTTGCTTCTTTAAATTATTCTTCAGGCTCTACTTATGACTACAGGAAGAGTTTCAACAAGTGATAACTGGTCAAGGTTTGCAAAATAACCCAGCCAATACTTCACAGAGTGAATATAGCTTGACTAGGAATATTTGAACAGTGGTCATCTCTGGTAGTAACTGCAGAAATAGTGGCTTATCCAGGGCATTGATACTAGAACTAGTGTATCACCTAATTATGTCCTGATTCGGTCATTACAAATATCTATTACTAGTTATTTTTTTCTAAATTACTTTGTAACTAAAATCCTTATTTATCATCAGGGTTTTCCCATCTTGAGATCTGTTCATAAGAATAAATATCTCACAAAACCTCTGCTTGGTATTACCACTGTAATTTTTAATGAAACTTTGTAAATGGCTTAGGATGCTTGGATAAAACCTGCTGTAGCGTATAAAGCTGTGTACATGCAAATATGAACAATAAGACTAAGTAGTTAGTAGCAGTTCTTAATAGTAAATTATACATTAATAAGGAAGTTATGACAGCTGGCTACTTTCTTACACCTTATAACAAGATATCTGTTAAAGTGCTTGTTAACAAAAGTCTCCCATGAAGAATGTTCTGTATGAGACAGAAATGCTGGTAAGTGTTCAAAACAAAAAAACAAAAGACCTTTAACTTCTCTCAGGCGAGAGCTAAATATCAGTGTGTCTGTATATCTCTGTATACACATGCATAACTTGTGAATTTGTTTCTCCTACACAGTAAGCTGCATGAACACAACAGAAATAATTATTTTCTATCTCCTTGTTTTTTTATCCTGATGCTGGTTTTAAACTAACTTAAATCAATTTCAATTGAGTTTGCCTGTATGCACCTTGTAGGGAAGATTTAATCAGTCTGTTATAAATTTACTTTTAACAGGCAAGGTAAAAGATGTTTTAGTGTTGGAATCTAATTATCTGTATATAAATGGATCTTGTATAGAGAGGCAATAGAGCAGTATGGTTTTGAAGATATCTCAGAGCTGTGCTTCAAAATTGAGAGAAGGATATTGCATTTTAAATAATGACTTTCTAAATGGAGAAACTGAAGCTGTGAGGAAAAAATATATGAAGATGTAAACTATAATATGAAAATATGAGTAAGTAAGCATTTTAAGCTGAAAATGAAGGAAGAGTTTAGGGCTAAAATGTGAAAAAACAGGTATGTGAAAGTACCTAAATCTATAATTTGTTATTTCAGCTATGAGTATCATATAGAGTAAGGATTTTTTAGATAATTTTCCAAAATAATCAAGCAAGCTCATATTCAGGCATTTAAAATAAATGTCTTGACTTTTCAAAAGTACTGTGCCATCATCAGCCTAATTCCAATACAAAGTGCTCTGTATTTGCTCAGATTTTCAGTATATTCCTGGATGGGAGTCAAGGTGCTGGTTTTCATCTCTAAACCCCTAACTGGCTGGGGTGTCAGGGTGGGGGTGGATCTCCCCTTCCTCAGGACACACTGCTGCAGTGGAAGACAAGGAGCACATCTTTCCAGGGGTTGCAGCGTGTCCTGGGGCAGGCACAGCCCAGACACAGCTTGCTTTGTGCCTGAGCATGGTTGCGTACACGCTTCTCACCTCCTTGCTAAGGCTGCTGAGGAAGGCGTCTTGATGGACAGATCTTTATATTAGCTGTTTTATGAAATAAGTCCCACAAGCACTAAAACTCAGTGGGAAGACAGAGAACATTTGTTGTGAACATTGTATAAACGCTTATAACCATGCAGTTAACATATTGCATCTAGAGCACAAGGAATTAATTTTGTTTCCAGCCACTGGAATTGAATAACTAGACCTTGCTGAGTCTAGTTGTTGATAGGTTTAAAATCCAGGATCACCCAGTAGCAAAGTTTTGTGTGTCTGCCAGGAGAGTCCAACAATGTGATTCGGAGTTTGTTTAAAGGTGCTGTGGCACATGCAACCAGCAGTGCTGGAGTCTGACAGTCCTGCTCAGTTTCTCCTAGGAGTAACCTGGCAAATTAGATACACCAAAGGCAACTCTTAGGCTTAGAGGTGGCACAGGGATAAGATGCACCAGTGGCCATGAGATGTTTAACAGCACAATGGAAAAGGTAAGCTCAGAGTGTTTATTGGGTTGTTCCTGTAACTGCAAAATCAAGTTCAGAAGTTTTCAACTTATGTGAGAATTTTCCCAGGCCAGAAACTCATCTGCTCTTCTCTTTAAACAAAAATGTAGGTAGTTCTCCTTTGTCATAATAGGCCTCACTGCATTGTCTTTGAGAAATAACTGTGTGTTTTGTGAACTTTAATGATCTCTTGTCCTCTCATGTTCTTGGGAATTATGCCTCACTGTGTTAACCCATGGGTTTTTTTTTTTCTTTAAAGCAATGGTTTTGTCACAAGGATGCAGAAAGGCACAAACATCTGTGGTTTAAAGGAACCTTGCTGAGTTTATTGCTGTTTGAAAAGAATGCATACTGTTCTTATCTTCACAAGCTCAATTTACCCACGAAATAAAAATCATATCCCCACAAATACCAGCCTTAGGTACAAGTGACTCACTGACTCCAGTATCTGAATTGATTGAGAACTTTTTGTCAGCTATTTTGTACTTCCTACAGGCACAGAGTTTGTTCTGCTCAAATATGCCATCTCTGGTAGATGTATAACAAAGTAAACTTTGTAAGGAGTTTTTCTGTACAATCAAATTTGGGATGAAGGAGTTGTCAGACCTTTGCTCTTGCTGCTGTCAGGAGGAATTTGTATCCTATGTAGATTTTATGAAGAGCTGCTATATGCTACAGTGCCACAACTCTACCTCAGGATCAAGGATATAAAAGAATAATTTCTTTTTCCTCTCTTACATTGAACCTGGTAATCAATGGGAAGCAAAGCAGAATCAATTTTAATTGATCAGTTAGGTTTTTAAATAATTGGCATTCACTCTGGTCACTCGACAAAATAACAGCTGGTGTTTCAGTTTTGACATTTTCCAGCTCTTTTTTCCAAGCTCATGTCAGGGCTGCTGTGATGCAGGAGATGCTTCCAGCATACACAGTGCAGCTCCTCACACATCTGGATGCTACAAGTGAAACTCAGACAGGTAGGAAGGGTGCAATGTAGCACCAGGGCGTGCTTTAGGAGTGCTCTGCTCAGTGCAGACCAGTGGTCAGACTCGCCTTCAGATACTGTAGGTTTTGTTCCTTTTATTGCTCCTACTAATTCTAGCACTGTAATGAAGCCAGCCTAGCTACAACACCAAGCCTGGTATGAATGCAGGAGTCTAAAATACTGATGATGACACCATAGTTTTTTTCACATGATCTACATTTTTGTAGACTCCTTCAGAGCCTTCTAAAGGGCTAACAGAACCATCAAGAGCAACAAGATTATAACTGTAGAATATACCTTACTGGTGTAAAAACATGGACCAAGTAGTGCTGGATGTATGCACACATATTCTGCAAGGAGCAAAGGGATCACTGATGACCTTTTACACTCCATAAACCTCTCCTCAGGCTTTGTGGTGTGGATTTGAACATGGATGCAGTTGTCCCATTCCTGGCTCCTGTATGCCTATAGTCACTATTGAAATGTTAATTCAGCATTGAATCAGATAGAATTGCTGGTACATTTTTTAAAATAACATCTCGTGTTGGGTGACCTCCACTCCAACAGCTAATCAAGATGAATCTTGGTCTTCTGAGACTGGTTTATGAACTTTCTGGCTGTCAGTGCTGCATGCTTTCCATAGATGTCTCTGTGTAGTTGCCCCTAGGCTTATGTAACAACCAGCTGGGACTTCTAAAGGGCTCTGAATAAGATCTTTCTGGGATCTAGTCCTTCATCTCACTCTCTTTTGATTTCCCAACTCTGAAATAGTTATGAAAACTTGGCTGTACAGAAGTTCTGTGGCATAAAAACTTTACAGGTTGTGAGGTTCTCAAGTTTATCTGTGTCTCCGACCTATAGCTGTCAGCGTAGAGTCCTGGGGACTCACCACGCACTTAACTCTTTGAGAGGAAAAAAAAAGAGTACTCATGGGGGACCTGAAGTCTGCCACTGTATATGATACTGTGGCAAAGCTCAAGTGCTTGCTGCCCTCCTATTTACTGAAGAGTATGGAAAAACATACACCCGAGGCATTTAATATTGGTAAGAAAGCATTACAGATCCTGCATTGTGGAAAGTGGTTCTTAATTGACTTTCTGATATTATGCCTGAATTTATGCTGTTTGGCACTTACTGTGCACACCAATTTTTTATTGTGTAAATATGACAGAAGCATATTGATCACCTGTCCTAAGTGCTTAATCAAACTCTATTATCCCGCTAACCATAAACTAGCTAACAGAAAGTTACTGCTTCACATTCTTACTAACTATGGATCAGACTTGAATAAAGAAAGTAATGATTCATGTTTTTTTCCTTGGATGCAATAGAAACCTCTGCTTCCTGGAACCAAAATGTTTTCACACTTCGCTATTAAGTTTCATTGTAGTTTTGTCTACTTTTATGTAAAGTTTACTGATTTATTAGAAAGCTCACTCCACGGTAAACTGATAATTGGATGCTCTTGAAAGAATGAGTTTCATTGATCTAGTCAATGACCACAGACATTACTGAAGTAAACCTCTTAACAGTGCTGGGGCGTATTTTGGCCACAATCAATTTTTTGTGAATCTACCCTTGTAGTTTTTTGTTTTATTTGGCACTATCTGCATTGATCTAAACCTGGTGCAGATTTAATATGTAAAATTTATCTTGACAGAAAGTTTCATTACTTTTCAGTCAATGCAAACTTCTCTTTCTTTATTATAGATTAAAAATTTGCTGTGATGATCTGTGAAAGTAACCTGTGGGTACCTGTTGCATTAGTATGCACGTGCCATAGACAGAAAAAGGATTATATTCAGAGAGCTGGGCTTCAAATAAATGAGACAGTGCACTTTTTGATATTGAACAGAATGTTTGGTAATATCTGGTGTGAGGAAGATACCAAATATAAAGACTTGT
Source organism: Antrostomus carolinensis (assembly GCF_000700745.2). NCBI lineage: Eukaryota > Metazoa > Chordata > Aves > Caprimulgiformes > Caprimulgidae > Antrostomus > Antrostomus carolinensis. The sequence goes on along the minus strand of NW_010306460.1, from coordinate 24,306 downwards.
TTCTCTTCTTGCTGCGGTTGTTTTAATTTATAGGGTAGATAAAACAGCATGGGGCAGTTTAAAGTAAATTAATTTTGTACACATTAGTAAAGCTAGTTCACGCCACAATTTTACTGAAGAATTTAACTTCAGACCTGTGACTAATCTCACTACAGTTAAAAGCCAGAGTCCTACAACTCTGCTTTTGTTAAACAACATGAGTTTCAAGCTAAGTACATTCTTTAGGTGATTTCAGGATCAGAGCCCGATTCTTCCCTCCCCTGCCAGCCTGTATGTGGCTCAGCACAAATGCAGCCATTTTAGCACTACACTCCATTGACTCACTGACAGGACAAACCAAAAGGTGAGAGGTGACCCATAGAAAGGCAGGAACACTGGAAAAGCCTTTCTTAAATTTTCAGAGAAGTTTGAGTGCTAATGTTTTAAGGTGGATCATCAGAATGTTTTAACTGTGGTTAATGCTTAGAAATCTGAGCAGAGAGTCCCAGTTTAATTTTAATCTAAATGACCATTAATACTAATGTTGTTTTTGAAGAAGGCAAATCTGTGTGCTTCAGATGAGATGCATAAGTTAAAAAGATCTCCAGGGAAGTTTGCCCTCAGTGTGGAAGCATCTGATTTGCAGGTGAGCGCTGAGGATTTTATCTATAAAATATTTGAAATATTGCTGCTGATGAACTACAAATACTTTCCGAGTTCCTCGATTTTATTTATGTTTTGTTATGTAGTAAGGGAATAATAAGAATTAATAAATGGTGGTACAGAATCCCTAACCCTGTCTACTCTCTAATAAAAGAAAAGCAGAGCTATTTACTTCTCTGTGCTTGACAGTGATGAAAGCAAAGTTCTGAGAAAACCTAAAATATTTGTATGAAATTAAGTTCTTTTTCTGTGTAAAGGACAACTGAAAGTAAGCAGAAGAAAGCAGTGCTCTAGCTTACTTATATTCCAAAAGTAGAATTAATAGAAAGGTCATTGAATTGTTGTTCTAGGTAACTATAGAAAGGAGATAATCAAAGGAGGTACAAGTACTCATTCAGTGGGGGTGGACTTTGCAAGAGATTTGATAGTGGAGGAGTTAATTTCCCTGGTGACCTAAGTGAGATAACATACTTTTATCTTTTTCAGAAAATTAAGGGTAAATTATCTGACTCAATAACTCTCACTAACTACGTTTAGATAACCATTTTGTGTGTTTATTAAGTTGTTTATTTTTTATAATAATACTAGCGATCTAATAAAGACAAGAATTTAGATGGAAGTCAACAAACTTCCCATTATGCAGCTGGCTCATTTCAAGCAGTGAGAATAAATTAAACGATAAAATGCACTCTCTTGTTTGATTAAGAGACCAAAATTAGTCATTGTGGAAGAGAAATGTTTCAAATTGTAAGAAGAAGCTTTCATTCTCTGAGCAAAGAGATAGACGTACATGTGATAGACGCAGTGAATGGTTTAACATTTCGTTGCACTGTTGCATTATCTTTAAAGAAAGAGAGGACTGGAAAGGGCACATGTTTCACAAGCAAGGCCATAAATGGCATATAATGAAAGAAGCACAGTCCAGTTTTGGGAAAGGATATTAGTTAGAAAAGCAGCAGTGTTATACAGGGTAACAATTTTTCTTACTGCAGCAAGATATCTGGAATTTCACACAGTAGAAATGGGAGAATTTTCCACTCTGCTTTTGAATTCTGTGTAGAATAAATATATGTTCATTACCCTGTATCTGTATGCACACACAGCGAACACTGAAGCCTGACTGTCAGAGAGGAAGAGATTAGTCTGTGTCTGTTAAACAATGAAGACCTCTAAGTGCTTTTATGTTCTTGTATCTTAAAAGCTCAATCTGCCCTTGTATATGCAATCTGCAGCATGGTATATCATCAAAAGAAAAGCTACTGAGTTTGTGCATGCATGTGTAGTAATTGATTTTTCCCAGGGTAAAAATTGATTTTTTCCTGGGTGCAGTATTGCATATTTTGAAGGCAAGATCAAATAATGAAATAATGTTGAGGAATAAGCTACTGCAAATACAGTAGTGACAACAGGAGCACAAGTGACAACCAGATTTTGAATGCAGATCAGTGCATTTAAATCAGTGCCCTTCCTGGGAAATCAAGATATTGGTGATAGAAAGGTCTGGGAAAACAATTGTGCCAGAAAAAAAAAGAAAAAAAAAAGGCCTAGGTATTGGCCTTCCTCTTAAAACAAACTGTGTGATAGCTATCAGGAGTGAAACCCTGACCCCACCACCAGAGAGTGGGCTTCTTAGGGCCCTGTCAGGGTTTGGTTGCCGGCTGCCTCACTCTGAGCCATCCACTGGGACCCATGATTGCGAACAGTGAAACTATTCCATTAAGATTTGACAGTTAGGAAAACACAAACATTTGGACTGAGCAGATGATGTATGGAAGGAGAGTGAGAGATCTGGGTTTCTTCAGCCTGGAGAAGAGATGACTTAGGAGAGATCCATTTTCTGTCTTAATCTCCTGTGGTTAGTTATAGGATAGATGAAGCCAGACTCTTCTTGGAGGTGCACAGCAGAAGAACAAGAAGCAGTGCATCCAAGTTGAAACAAGGGAAATTCCTCTGAGGAATAGGGATTCTTCATAAGGTGATTGATTTAGCACTGGAACGAGTTGCCCAGAAAGGCTGTGCAATCTTGATCCTTGGAGATATTAAAAATTCAGCTAGATAAGATCCTAGGAAACCCAATCTAGCTTTAAAATTAACACTGTTTTGAGCAGTGATTAGACCCAATGGCTTCCTGGGGTGCCTTACAACATAAACTATCATTAAAAAAAAGAAAAAAAAAAGAAAAAAAAAAAGAAAAAACAAGTGTAAAGCTCTTTGCATGGACAGTCAAATGCTCCCAAAAAAGGGTTTACATTCATACCTACATCGTAGGGTTTTTCAGGCAGGAATCAACTTTTCGGTTCGGTTTGGAGAGCACCAATAGCAATGGGATTCTCATCCTTGCCTAGGGCTCTACTGAGCTATAGCAATACAAATACCAGAAAAGAAAGTTGACTCCATAGGATGAAAAAATTCAGGATGATAAATTTTAGCAAATATCTAAGCCATAGGATATCTGATAATAAGAATAGAGGTTCCACCAACATCATGCCTGTAGATGGAGAGGGAAGTAGACTGACAAATCAAAAGATACTGCTTTTTCAGAGACTTGGCCAATCATATGATGAGTCTGTGACTGTCAGGGACAGAGAACAAATGTGCTGACTGGACTGTGACAGGCAGTTTGGCTGTCTTGTGATGTGATTTGACATCTTCTTTGTGATTTTGGTAGTGTAGATGGCTTTGATCAAAGCACATGTCCCTCCCATGCATCTTTAAAGGCAGTGTAGCTTGTCCCAGCTAAAAATTGGTCACTCTTGGAGTAAGGGAATGCTTACTGTGGAAACAAAAGTACAGCCAAGTATTATCCATCTCACAACCAAAACAGTATCCTTGTCTGAGGAAAAGTGACAGATGGCTTACCATGCGTAGCCCTGCAATTCACAACCTGCTTTATGTGGACCTCCTGGCTATTGCTTTCTTCTCTCCCTCATTTCCATTTCCATTCCCACTCTCACCATCCCTTGGGCCTTTGCCATCACCCTCCCACTCTCTCCCCATTCCTATATTGTTGCCTGTCTCCTGCAGCACTGCTGCTGCTCCCTTCCTGCACTTTTCTTGTAGGCACAAGATGAACCACAGCTCCAGGGGGATGTCTGCCAGCACGAGGTGGTGGGGAAAGCCCCACAAGGCACTGTGGTGCTGCTCCTGTTTCTCCACATTCTCATTAGTGTTACGTATCTCAGCTACTGGGAAGTACTCTTAATAGTCTGTTATGGTCTGATGTGTGGATGTTTTTCACAAAAAATTATTTTGTTTGAACGAGGAGAGAGAGAATGTATGAAATGTTTGCTTTGTTTACATAGGACACTTCAGGGCAAGTTTCACTCAGCTCCTTAGCTGTGATTTGTTTTGACTGTTGCAATGCAAAGCTTACCCAGCTGTATGTGCACTGCCAGAATGTTTGTGTACATTTCAGAGGAGGGAATCAGGTTTGGATGAATACAGAATCCTCCTCAACCTATATCCAAGTATTAAACTCTTTTAAGTTCAGTAAAACTTGCTGAATTCTTCCAGCATTTAGTTGCAGTGGATGTCAGAAGTACTGAAGATGAAGCACCAGAGTGATTAATTTCTCTGGTGTCGCTCCTGGAGTGACAGGAAGAAGGAAGTACAATCTCTCCATCTCTTCTTGAACCTTGCCACCTAAGGAATATAGAACACAGAATTCATGTAAAGTTCTAATGCAGATGTGTCTAAACTGAATTTCTTGAGATCAAATCACACTCAAATGTATGCAATTCCCCCTCTGAGTGCTTTTCACCTGCTTTCCTTAATTACTTCAGTGACTGTTACTCACTGTGATCGTTTCCTGTGGTCACTTACACATGGCCTGGGTAGGCTGGGGTGTGTGTTTCTGGACAGGGATGTCAGCATATTTCAGTGGATGCTGGCACCAGCTCAGAAATTTTTACCACTCAGTTCAGTGGAAAATGTAAATTTGGCAGGAGCTGTGGCCCACTGCCATTCGCAGGCTGTAAGAACAAGAGGTCTTGCGAAAGGACACGTGTTGCCCACAGAGACTCAGACTGTAGAATAGGTTTGGGAGAAAGTGCAAGTCCACTTTTACTTTCTGCTTCCATTGTGACATGCACTGGGAAGAAACCTTTGGTCTTTTGAAAGCCTCCTGATTGCCTTTCTCCTTAAATAGCCCTGCATGGCAATAGAAACTGAGTGGCTCTATTACACAGACCAGGAAATTTGTGCAAAGTTCCCTTAAGCCGTAAAAAAATTTAATTTTATTAACTTAAGGAATGCTGTAGTTGAAGACTTCAAAGTTTCAAGTCACTCTTAAGATTAGATTTTGATGATTAAAATGAAAACTAAGCTTTGAACCAAAACTCTGCACTACTTTTTTTGCTTTGAATAAAAGCAGATGTTGCCCAAAACTTACCCATCATGTAGCAAGCTTTATAGATATCTTCCAGTCAAATATTCTACCAGTAGTAAACTAGATATACAGATATGCTAATGGATAGATAAACAGATATGCAAATGGAAAATGATAGTAATAATTTAAAGGCAAATACAGTTATAATACAAATGAGAAGGGTGAGGAGTAAAAATCTGTCATGGTTTATATTGCTCTAGTTGCTAGATTGTTAAATCCTTTCGATTTTTAGATGAGGTGTGCAGATCAGGGCAAATTGCTCAAAATGCGTAAAGTTTCTTATCAGGATGAAACCCCATCTCAATAAAATGAAGCCAATCTTAAAAAAAAATAACCCTGATATATGTAACAAGTTTTAATTTCAGCTATTTTTAACTTTTTTTCTCAAGGAAGAACTTGGTTTTAGTTAATGATTAAGTTTAAACCTGTTGCTATATAGAGAAGACAGCCTTTATAGTATTTGTGGGTTTTTTGAGGGTGGGGTGGTTTACTTGCTTGGCTAATCATGAGCATGAATTACAGATTTAGGGACCATCCCTGGGGGAAAGTCTAGGCTAACTTTGCAGAGGAGATACATTTGGTGTGAAAAAATCTCTTAGCTGTGTGAGATGATCTACTGATTCAAATGGACTATTCAAAAGAGGAAAACATGCTTACTGAAAAGTAAGACTTGCTAAACTGTCTGAAATTACTTCTTTAAAATGTATATGTAAAGAGAGGGAGAAAAGGAGAGAGTAACAAAGTACAGAAGGACTTGTAGAAAAGAAGAAATGTATTATGGAGCTAAGTGAGACTAAGCATAATGGGGAATATCAGCCTGTGGCTTGAAGCAAGGGCCAAGCATTGAAAGGAAAGGGTAAGATGAAAGAGCGTTTGAAAGCAAAGAATGAGAGACCATGAAGTGCTAGATCAGTAAAAGGCATCACTTTATGAATGCTTTTTACTGTGAAAGCACAATTTTGTTTTTAGGGAGATCATGGTTTATGATCAGTCAGTGACAACACAAGATACACTAATGCAGAAAGCAGTGAAAAAAACCATATTGTATCCAGTTTGTATAATTTGTTCCTGTTGAAATTTGATTCAAGGGATACTTCTCATTCTGTCAGCTAGATGTCATGAAGTAGGCTATAGCTATCAAGGGGTTTAGGTTTCTGGGGAGAAGGAGGAGCTGATACCATCAGTAAAATTTCAGGAACAATTTGTAGAAGATTTCTTCTTGATTAAAAAACCCCAGAGCTGTGTATCACGTATTTTTAAAAAGGCTGTATTTCAGGTTATGTATTTGTAGCAGAAATTGGGGATTAGCAACATTCAGTGCCACTGTGGAAACAGGTCTATACCAGGACTTGTGATGTCTGACTATGTAAAATCACCTGCCATTGTTCTATAAAGAAAAAAGATAAAATGTGACTTGTGGTTTTTCTGAGGCTAAATAATGTTTTATTTTCAACTTTATTTTCAGTTTGTGACCCTAGTACTTATCATACGTAAGACTGCTGTAACAATGTGCTTCCTGGGGCAGTCTTTTCTGCAACTTGGTCAGAGCAAACTGGTGAGAACTTTTAGTGTATGTAAATGAAGGGACTGAATGTGTCTTTTTTGGTTTATCTTTGCTTTATCACGGGTGGATTCCTTGTAAAGTAATTTTTATCTGCCATTTAGTTGTGAATTACAAAAAGTCTTCATATTTTCTGTCAGTTTTTTAACTTAAATAGTTCTAAGGCATTAGGTAGTCTTTCAGATAGCAGCATTAAAAGAAACCAAACCAAACCAAACCAAAACAAAACAGATCTCTCCAGAGCAAAATTTTGGAAGAATATCAATACATATTAAACTTTAGAAATACATTTAAGCAGTAGTTAAGATAAGAATTTCAGGTGTTCTTAATAACTCTTCATTAGGTGACTTTTTATACAAGTGATTCCATACCAGGATCTGTTTATTGAAATATATGACATAAGAAATAATTATCCTCTTTGAACAGAAGGAAGGATTCATCTCCAGAAATGTGTGCCAGGACTGTGCATGTGTTGAAATTTGTCACAGGAGAGATCAATAAGTGGGCACTGCTTGAAAAGTAAATCACCTGGGGAGAGCCAGTGAATTGTCATTGTAGTGGAAGTATCTCAGTAGAAAGAGGTATCTGTCCCTGTTCATTAGAAAGGAAAATGAAGAGGGACGGAGGGAATGAGGAGGGTGGATTGGCTAATATAAAGAATATCTGTGGGGGGTTAACTCTTCCTGTTTGTGCTGTCAGAACTCATGCTTTGAGTTAATTGATGTCTTTGGGGACCCCAGAAGGAGGTAACAAATTGTCTCCTCGTTGTACCAAATTCACTGACTCGACAAAGTGAATGCAGAGGGAAAACATTAAATTGAGCTAAAAAAATATTTCTGCATTTGTATCAAATGCACTGCATTAGAATTTGAGGGAATGTTGAGAACAGTGAAATGTTAAAAATTGCTCATATTATTCCAAGGAGTTATTTAGGGATACAGCAAAGAAAAACAGAATAAACCCAGCCAATAAACAAACAGTGAGACCCCCTACTCAAAGTCTATTTAAAATTAACAGGGCTTGTTCCATTAATTTCAGTGGGCTTGGGACAGGGATCTAAACTGGTAGGAGGGGGAAGACCTCTTACATCTAATGAATGAAGATCTTCCATTCTGGGCAGTAAAACTGTAGCAAATACATATAACAAGTCTTCTGAAGCAGATCCAAGAACCTCACCAAGTTTTCTCTTTATCTTGTTACTATATTTTTGGGACACTAGGGAAAGCAGATCAGAAACAAAACAAAGCAGTGTGTACAGATGGAAAGGAATGGAAATCATGTCACAGAATCACAGAATCACAGAATGTTAGGGATTGGAAGGGACCTCATCTAGTCCAATCCCCCTGATGGAGCAGGAACACCTAAACGAGATTACACAGGAAGGCGTCCAGGCGGGTCTTGAATGTCTCCAGAGAAGGAGACTCCACAATCTCCCTGGGCAGCAGTCTGTGAAATCTAGTGAAATTTAACTTATTGGAAGTAGCATCAATTTTATCTGGATTTTCAAATAATTTGATTTTTAGAATGGTAGATATTCATAACTGCTCTGGAGTTTGTGTGTGAAGCTGCACATGCAGTAAACCACTTTATGTCTGCTGGGCAGTAAAATTCCACTAGTCCTACACAAATTTAGTGTATTTCACTATTGGTGAAATACAATCTGTGGAAAGCAGGAAATCCCAAAGACGTGCAACTTTACAGCCGTAGAACTGTGTTTTGTAGCTGACATAACGAAAGCTAATAAATGGAACTAATTCTCAGGTTCTCCAGGCATTGTCCAAAAGGTGATGTTGATTTCTGAAACTTGAACAACATCACAGAAAAAATACTGTTGTTTAGCAGTAACTTTATGTGACTCTGCCCTTGTTATTCCTACACTCTTTTGGCTCTCCAGTATGCCTTTTCCAGCTTCTTCAACAAGTGAGGCACGACTCTGATTGACAACAGCTTCATTCACTGCACACCCTCTGGAGAATGTTCACCCTGTGAGTTATATTTATGCTCTGCGTGATAAAAAAAGAGGAGTTCACTGTGATGTAATCGTACTTAAATACCTCCAAGATGTTTGTGGAAAATAATGCCATAAGAAGATTTACTGTCACTGAAGCCAGTGGTCCAGCAGGTCTCTTCTAGTACCTGCAGTCTTTAAGCCTAGATCATAATTCAGGCACACTATGCTGTCTATTCTAGCACCTGCTAAGTTTTAAGTAAGTGTTTGTTTTTTTACAATCTTGTTTTGGGAAGCATATCAATATAAAATAGTGCTTCTGCTTGTGATTGTAATGAGAATTCCACATGGACATTGATTTTGAATGCTATTTTGTTGAGTTCTGAATGAACAGCTTGCTATGCTCTGCCTTAATGCTTTTGTCTTTAGTTAAGAATTTCTAATGGAAGTAGAAGGAATACTTATTTCATTTCATATTTGACAACCTAAAGCCTTTCAGTGAATCAGACACAAAAGTGTTGTCTGGAAAATGGAGAACAAATTTGTCGTATTTTTTTCCTCATATACATCCAAAGTAAAAGAAGCAGTTATCCTGTGTGGTTAGTGTTTTATTGAAAGAGCCTGAGAATAAAGGTTTTGCATGAATTCACCTTGCAAAAGTCATTACGAGAGAATGTATGTGTATAGACTATTAGATGCAAGGACTTTGTCTGAGCACTGCTGCTATCTCTGCTGATCAACTGATACTGCATTTCTTGCTTCTGTTTTCTCTGAAGAGCCATAATAGATCTGTACAAATGCTAGGGAATAAAAACATGAGATAAACAGTTCTTAGTATCCATCTTAAATCTCTCCTTAATTGACCAAATACATTTCAGTGCTAGTTTAATTAGGTGTCTGTCCAAAAAACACCCCACAACCAAATAGCCATTCAAAGCCTCAAGTGATTAAAACAGATCTAGAGGTTGGCAACCTGAAAATGTTCCCATTCACAGAAGGTGATGTGAGATTTTGTCTGGTTTACTTTTGCCTTTTCCAGAAATTTGTTCCCTCTGGCAAGCAGCTGCTATGTCCTCTCCCTCTCTAGTGTCACCAGTGCCATATTATATATAAAGACAGGTATTTGTACCACTGTGGTCTTTCCTCTACCAGCTCAGAAAGCACTAACTACTATTTGCTTCACTGTTCAACATTTTGTGTGCCATGGGATGAGTACAATGGTAGAGGAAGAGAGACAGAAACGGCTTCTTGGGTGAAGCAAGTTTGATTTAAGGTGAGCAAAACCTGGTTTTGGTGGATTGTACCTGGAATGGTGGAGAAAGAATAGGGCATGAGGCTCTGGTGACAGAAGTTCCATATAATAAAACTGAGGGCATGGTAAGGTACAAAGAAAATAATTCTAGGTCTTGTAATATTTGTTGTCTCCCTCTCTGCACTGCTATTGGAGTATGCCTGACTGTAGGGCCTGTTAGGTAGTCCCAAATTTGTCAGCATTCTCACAAGCTTTCCCCCCCAAAAAACTGCTCAAGCAAGCAGGAAATAAAGAAGATAAGTAACTAGAAGGTGTGTGTCCATACCCTCTGTATGATAAGCCATGTTGGCCTGAAGGCTTACTTTACAACTCTGATTATTAATTGCATCTAATTGAATGGTTGTCTGTGATTCCATTACGCATGCTCTGCTTACTATTCTTCTAGATGTCTTTGTAAAACTATTATCCTGTAGCATTCAAGTGTTTCCAGTAGCGCATTAAGTAACATGACTGATGTCTGTCATGTATGATTTGTTCTCTTTTCTTTGAAAACTTACCTATGTCTTGCTCTATAAACTCCTTTCAATCAAATAACTCATATCAAAGTTATTTTAAAAGGGAATTCATCTCTCCTACATAAGGGTAGACTGATTATTAATGCAACTGGCAATGATATTTTTGTATACCTGAAGACTGTTTGACCTGTGAGCAATCATAGGCCTTGCTGAAGCTGATGGGTGGGCTAGCTTTTGGAATGAGTAGAAATGATGAACTATTTTACAGGGTGGACTGTTTTAAACAGGAGAGGCTGATGTACAAGGTTCACACCAGCCATAGAAGTGCATGAGCTACAATAGAGGAATAGTCTCTTGGGCAGGTTTACTGTTGCTCCATTCACTTAATAAGGAATGTGCACCATACAAAATTGTGTTTTATGGGACAGAGTCGATCTGTATTTTATTTTCTTCTCTGGAACAGTGAAAAGGGTTTTGATGGGACTGACTGAACATGAAAGGGCTATGAATTTTATTAGTGGAGCTTTGCATAGAATTGAAATAGAAAGCAAAGGGAAGGTGAAGGAACAGGGATGGTGTTGCCATGTGGGGAAACACAGAGCTCTGAGGAGGGAAATGGACTCAGGAAATGAAGCTGCAAGAGTGGTGAGGAAGGGTTTACCTACTGGACCACAAAGAGCTCATGGTCCAGCACTTGGATGGGCCTGGGCTTAAGTTGACCAGCAGTGCTGTTAAATGGCAACAGATGCCAACAACCAGTTCTATCTGTCCAGCACTCAGCTAACTTCTCCTCTGGGCTACAAAAGTATTAGGTGTTCATAGCTTTTTTTTATGCCTTTCTGGCACTCTTGGCTTTCTGTCCAAATTTTAGTTGTCATATATATTTTGCATGACTGTGTGTCATGTTGAGGCCTGTGATCTTACTGCTCTCCAGCAGTGCTGAGCTCCTTGCTTTGTCCTTACTTTCACAAAAATGTGTTGAAGAATCAAGACATGCACCGAGCTGAAAAAGCTCTTATTGAATTTTTTCTTTAGCTTGTTTCCAGCCCCTTGATGCTCATCCAACCCCTGCCAACTGATATATACCATGACAGCAATGAAGACTAATAAGCTACAAAGACATGCTATGAACTTGAAGACTCCAATAATACAAATTCAATGGGATGAGAGAAATAATCCATGCATCTGTCACGTGGACTTCTAGCCTTTGATTCTGTGTCACTCCTTGATACACCAGTGACAGACCTGAATTCTCATTTTGAGTGGGGCTGTCTAGGAGACTGGATAACATTTCTGAACCTACCAGCCAGTGAGGGACAGTTCAGTTTGGCAATAATATGTGTGAACACATGGAATAACAAGAACTGCCTCTCAGACAAAAAGATTGTTCAGTGACAATGTATCTGATGGAAATTATTTGTTAGCAAGCTTGCTTACTATATTTTTTAATTTAAATATTAGATTAATATTAAGATAATGAAATAGGCATTCTCCCTGGATCTGGGGACGAGCACTGAAAATGATTTAAAGGACAATGCTTAATAAAATTTAATATAATTACTCTAATTTTTTAAAAAACCCAAAACAACTAAATCGGAGGGAGGGAAATTTGTTGTGGAGGTTTTTTGCATACACACCAATTGTGTAGCTGCAACATGGTTTTAACAGGTCTTTCTCAGTGATGCATACAACTGACAAGCCAACAATAGTAATATAACATTCTTCAGGGTGCTACAGCTCTTTCTTAAAATTCCTGCTTGCTCCCACCACAAGGACAGAGAGCTAATTTTTCCTTTACTGCCTTAGGACTGTTGCAGCTGCATTAAAGGAAAACATGGGTTTTCTAGGAAGAGTGGAGCTATGTTGGCATGGGCTGAATGGTAAGGCATAGAGTCTACTGCAGTCCCCAATTCTGAATTTGCATATAGAGACCCACTGGGTCACCTTCCTCTGTGCAAGGATAAGCTGCAGCTCACGTCTTGAGGACTTTCAGCAAATATGACTTTGAGCTCAGCCTATTGCAAAAAAGGCAAGAACATCAGCGTTTTCAGGAGCTATGGCAAGTGTGCCTTGCATGTTCCCCTGAATTACAAAGGATGACTGAAATTGCTTCTCTGAGACAAAAATTATTCTTGGAGCTACCTCAGTAGTGGTAGTCCTGTACCACTGAAAGGTGTCCTGTGCCTAAAGGCTGTCTGTTGGGCCACAGATTTCATGGACAGTTCACCAAGTAAGCAGATTGCAGCTAAGACCTGTATTCCCTTTGAGGCACAGAACGTGTCTTGTCTAGTGAGTCTGATAATGTGGTCCCTGTGACCTACAACCAATCATCCATTAAATCTAATTTCTGTTAGATTAGATCAGGCCCTGTGGTCTGCCCGAGCATCAATTGAATGCCAAGATTTCTCAAATATTTTTATTTTTCACCAATAGTTTGGCTGTTTTAAAATCTGATTCAAAATTATGTAGAGGTCTTGCAGGATCAGCCTAGGGAAATTTGACTAAATTCAGCATATTTGTGTGCTTAGTCCTTCTTGTAAGACCTAGAAGGGTTCATAGCAAACTTAACTTTCAGCAAAAATCAGTTCTTTCCCAAAAGGGGCAAATTCTAAGTGATATTTCTGCTGATTAATTAAGAAAACAGAAATGAAACGTATAGACGTACATAAGTAGAAAAATCAAATGGACACCTACTGTAAAGGCAGGCTGTTTGCATGATATGGTTGAAGGTATAAATTTTAGCAGTAATTGCAGCAAAAGATAACAGGAGTGCTTAGCAAGTTACTAAGAGCATAGACCTTGGAACTGCTGACTGCTTTCAGCTGTCATTGATTTCAGCGGGATTGCAGAATGTTCAGAAGCAGCAATTGATTTAATATATCTTAAAACCAAAATATGTCCTGGGGAGACTTGTCTGTTGTGCTCAGCCTAATGGCACAGGAGCATACCCAAGACCTGGCGATGGTGTATGAAGAAGAGAATCAGATTGTGTGACTGGTAGACAGTGCCCATAAGGACTGGCAAGCCAACTTGTTAACTTTCTGCAAAAAATATCTGTATGAAGAATTCTTATTCTAGTTATGTGAATGGGAACATAAATGACTTCTAGAACACTATCTATATTTTAAAGTGACTCAGAGACTGCAAATATTATATAATAATATGTTGTTCTTCCAGTATGTGCCTCTTAACAGTTACTATAACTTTTCATACCAGCAACAGATACAGATTAGTTGCTGTTAAAACTAGTGCTCCCACAGTATTAATGCCTGTTTAAATGTCCCATAAATAGTAAATATGAAAGTTTTTATAGAACTTCACATGAAAACAGACTTGCAGCTGCATTTAAATTAACACCAAAGTTTGACCTACTGGAAAATGAGTATGCCAAGGGAACAACAGCAAACCTCCCAAGCCAAGGGAAAGGAGATGGTGACATGACTTAGCTACTCTGTTTGTTCATCCAACAAGTACCATTTAAAAAAATCATAGTAGAAGTCCCACTTTTAGCTTCCTAGAGAACTCCAGAGGCAATTTGCCTGTACTTTTGGACCAGCAAAGAAACACGTCACTTCCATTGTAGACCAACAACAGCACATAAAAGGAAAAAATAATCATAAGGTGACTTGCACAAATAGAGAAAATTTAGCTGTCAGTAACTGAACTCTTGCCTAATTGTTGGAGATTTTGGTCAGGAGCATGAAGATCTCATACTGAAGTCTTCACCAGTTTTTGTACCAGAAAATAAAGCTCTATCTACTTTTTAAATATAATTGTGATGAGAAGGTTAACTGAGATCTTCAAAAGTGGCTGATGAGCTTAAGTTCCTTGATTGCTGAAATCTGAAATTAAGATTCTTTAAAGTGTTTTGATGTCAGTAGAATATAGAATATAGGAGAAAATGAACTGCAAATTAATGTTTCTCTTATATTTTTTATTAATTATTGAAATATATTTTAGAAATAATGAGGTGAAAATTGTGTATGCATCTAGAAGCCGATGATTTTGTAGCAGACACCAAGCTAAGGAAACATTTCCCATCTTATAGTTTAGAAGCTATGGTTCTATCTGCTGTTTCTGAATTGATCAAAGCTATGAGTCATGGAGGCAGGTGGGACATCCTATGGCAGTTGGGACTGCCAAGGATGATCCCAAATGCAGGAAAACATGCATCAAAAAATGGTGCTGGCATTCCTTTCCACCCTTACTTCTTGGCATAATAATAGAGTGTGTTCTTGAGTGTAAGTAAGTGACATGAATAGTCAAAACCATTCCTTAGAGTGTAGCTTGAGGGAATAATGCACAAGGAAGATTTACCTATCACACTGTCTGCTTGTTGTTTTTTTAGGGAATCTTCTTGGTTAATCTCACTTGCAAGATTGGGTCATTGAAAGTCTAGTTCACTCCTTTCAAAAATTTTGACAAAAGTCATCCATCAGAGTTGGTTAATGGCTACTTAGCTTCCCCAGTTGATCCACCATTTTTATTTCTTCTATATGCATGTGGCTGAAAGTGCCCTCCTGTACTGCCCATTATTCTCATTAGATAAAGTGTGATGTAAGAAAATAATCAAGCTCTTTTTAACTCATTCTCCTTATCTGGTTTGTGCTTGGGCAATGAATGCTCATTCTCTGATGATCAGCCTACTTCTGATGTACCAGATAATTTCTTACTAATTTACTGATATGGTAGTTACTTTATTCTTCAGATTTCTTGTTTGTGTCTATAATTTCTTTCATAGTTTTTATGTGCTAAGGTTTACTCCCTTTCATTAGAGTCACTTAGGCTGCTAAAGGGACACAAATTAAAGTAAAAATGTAAAGCTGATGAATATGTGAATATTGTTGCTAGGCATTACCCTTAATATTACTGTATCTGAAATGGGGGAGATGAGGTGAATAGGATACAGAGGCACTTTGAACTCATTAAACTACTGTGCAAGACTTCAAGGTTCAAATAGTTGTAGCTTGCAACTGTTAATTTTTGTTCTTTGAGTGAAGCTTTATGTGCAAGCACAAAGACACTGTGGTCTTGGAGTACTGTAATTGCAGATCTGTTGACAGTATTTTAAAACCTCCAAGGTTATTCATGCTGGCTTGCTCACCTGCAGTAAGTTATAAAGTCCTAGAGCGAGTAGAGCTAAAGTAGTAATCAAAGCAGCATTTTGTAGAAATGAAGCATTTTAATTCTCTGGAACAGTTAATTCAATAAGCCTTTCCTACCAGAGATTTTATTTACCATGTGACTGGGATCTAAGCACTGAGGATGGAAAAGTGGCTTTGTGAGCAACGTCATTTTCCTTTGATCTACAGCTTTCTGCAGTGCTGGTGTGGGGTTGCAGTGATTCTGCAGTGTGAAAGCAGTGTGAAAGTAGAAGCAAACTTAGCTTTGATATCACACTGGTTTTACATACATTTAAGTGCTTTTGTTAGTTCATCTGTTGTGTGTTTCATGGTGGTGTTGTCACTGTGGTCCTACACTGTAATTTACTTGAGCACTGCTACTTTATCATAGAAGAAACTGTAAGGTTCAGTGATCCACTGCACCACCACTTCCATTTCCTCATTACAAAAATTGACCTTCTTGCTGTTGTTTGAAAGGGCTCAGACCACTGTCATTCAGACTTCAAGACTAGTGAGCAGTAATAATAGTATAGGAAGTAGGAGCAATAGTTAAAGCAGCCTGGCATTGTGCTCCCTTCCTGGAATCCATTTTGAATTTCACAGTACAGGCAGCGGGTGTTCTTTGCTACCTCCAGCATGCATTGTGTTTTGCTGTAATCCCCTACTTGTCATTAAATCATTTAAATGTATTAAGGCAACACACTGCAGGAACATTTTGCCATGTTTCTTTTGCTTTGTGGGTGATTTTCCTCAACCTGTTTCAACAACTCAGAAATAGCACAGCACTATTAAAAAAAAAATAAAAATCATTGATACTTGTTTAAAACAAACTGAGAAGATTGCAAACTGACCTACAAAAATCTACTCCTACACGTTATACACCACACTGCAAGATGCTCCTGCACCCAGGTGGGTGCCCAAGTCTGCAGCTGTTGGTGATGTGAATATGGACTCCGGTGCAAAGTGCCCGGCACCTTGAAGAGCTTGGCCATGTTTTTGGGTGATTAGCTTTGCATTCCCAAGTCTGGAAATTCTAGATTCTGCCTCTGCCCTTTGCAAATATGCTCAGCAATCTTCAGGTCTGATTGTGGTGTTCTCAATGCATACGTGGCACATGGACCTCACTGAGTCTGCTCTCTGATATTTTCCAGTAAAGCACTTCTACAGGATTGAAGGAATGCATACTCTGTCCATGGCACAATAGCAACATGAGGTATGGATCGTACAATATTGCAGGTGCAGAGGCAACCCCCCATCTTGTGAAATCAGGAGTTTTGTCAGTCTGGGGAACAAAAATCTGATTTCCCACAGAACAATGTTAAAAATGTTTTTTAAACAAGTAGCCTCATTTTAATGATCCGTATGTTTGATTAAATGGCCAAAGGGTGGGGATTGCTTTAGGATATCTTTTTTTTTTCTTTTTTTTTTTCTCCTCTCTCTATTTTTTTTTCTTTGACATCTGTACTCTCCCTCCACATTTATCTGGAAAAGGGGCCATGGCTCAGTGAAATCAGGGGTAGTCATAACTACTATAGCTAGCAGAAATCATAGGAGATGTTTTTTCAGACACACTAAATGCATGCCTGTTTGTAGATGACAAATAGGAAAGCAAAAGTAGTTTGGATGTTGTCAGCTGTGTTAATCTATTGGGTTTTTTTAAAACCTCATTTTTCTAACCTGAAAATTACTTAACAGTGCACAGTAGTTCATAATAAACTAGTTTAACCAACAGTATTTGCTTTGGCAAGCTTCTTACTGAAACCTCTGATTAAATACTATAAAATATTGTACTCTAAATACTCCATAAATTGTTCAATAAATTCAAGAGCTATTACATGTTCATTTGTGTTATATTTGGGTTTTGCTGGGTTTCATTATTACTGAGGGATCATATCCTCCAATTTGTTTCTCAAAATATTGTTTTGGTAGTCTGGATCCCTTCTGCACATTTTTAAAATCCTACAGGGACAAACACCACACTGATACAGATAGATTAAAAACAAGACCCTGGATCTGGCAACATTGGGATTTATATGACTTCAAGATCCAAATCTAGTTCAAATTTCAGTAAATGGTTGCTCTGTTGCAATAGGTTAAAACAAAAGCAACCAACATTCAAAGTATTCTTTAACTTTGTGGTGGAAAGTCTCAGGCTCTATCTATAGAGTCTAGAGTTGAGCCTGGTCACAAAGTCTTAAGTCTCCATTTTCTCAGCAGGATAATAACACTGTGTAAACATAGGAACTGTAGATTGGATTTGGGATAACATTTCTCAGAAAATCACTTATGTTAAACAAAAATTTACAAATAATTTTGGGTTTGTGACAAATTTTATCATGTGCTCTCAAGCTTTCCTGAGTGTGGACCTTTGCTGCTGGGCAAATATGAATTCTTGAAATATTGTAGGCTTGTGTTAATGTCAATAAATATCCAGACATTGTCTATAATAGCCCTAAAACTGTAACATGCCACCTCCTAGCATACTAGATAGTTGCTTTTATTCAGAAAACTTTGAGGAATGTATATTACTTTTTACCTAATTATTTGAACTGTCATATGATTTGCAGTGTGGCTATAATCTGGCAGTAGTTACTATACCTGCTCCTCTTTTCCCATCCCTTCCACATCCCCAGTTCCAGGGACATTTTCTTAGTCTACTCCCACCTCTTATCCTGTCTGTCCCTCTACCAAGACAGAACCAATCTAACCCTGGGACTTCAACCATGGGGATGAAAATTCAGTCAATTTTGCTAGGTTGTTTTTTTTTTTTTTTTTTTAGAAGCTTTGAGATAACATTCTCTAGAGCAGGTTTATGTACAGTACAGAGTTACATGAACTAACTGGATGCTCTTAAGGCTGGACTGGAATCTGTTATTTTGATTACTTAGACTAAAAAAGGAAACTTATTTGTATTCCCGAGAAAGGATGTGGTAAATATATCATGCAAGTGGTGCAAGAGGAAAATCTCTCAAAAACATGGAATTATGTTAGTGTAAATACTGCAGTTATAGTATCATTTAAGGTGTACTATCAAAATTATTGTGATGTGTCTTTAAAAAAAAATAAAAATTAATATTTGCTAAATGAAGCTGGCTGAATAGGTAAAGGATATGATTTCCAAATCTGAAAACTAATCTGTTGCCATAGTTGTCTTTTTGTGCATTTTTTTGCCCTCTGGGATTATTCAAATAATTTCCAGAAATTAGAGAAAAGACTGATAAACCCAGAAGATGTTGTACTTTTCAGCTTTATAAAATATTCACCTGGAATCTGTACTAGACACTACTGTTTCTTGTTTATAGTGGTGTTGATTGCCAACTTTAGACATTCAAACTCCTGAGTCAATTCTTCAAGTCAGTCATAAGTCAATCCTCCAAAATATTGATAAAGTTAAAAAATAGTAAAAAGCTTAGGTACTTTGAGCTTGGTTCTGGTTTAGAAGTTCATAGTTTGCAGTCCAATAATATTTTCAAATTTTCTCCACAAATGCGAGAACTAAAAATTACTTTCTGAATCTGAAAGCTAGCTTTCTCGGGAAATCACTTAACTTTGAGAGCTGAATTTCAAAGAATTACTGGAGAAATCCAAGAGAGACATATTTTTGGTGGCATTACTGTTATTCTGTTTAGAAATGTTGTCATGCAGTCAAGGAGCAAGCCTAATTCTTAGTGATTATTTTAGTGAGTTGTCACCTAAAACGGTCTACAAGTGATGCAATGGTTGAAAATGCTTTGTACAAATTACTTGATGAATTCAGATTAATAAGGAACAGGTTTTTGGTAGTGTGTTGCTCTGTTGTTCGTAGGTATTTACAAGCTTTATGGATGACGGTCACTTTTTTCATTGAAGGTTGCCCAGTTTCAAATACTCCTGACAGGAGCAACACTGGAAGAATTTACAATTTGTAACCTGACAAGGTTGTCAGCATCAAGGGCCTTGTCTATGGGACCTGACATGAATTTAAGAATATTAGCCAATGAGGACTGTGAACTTTGTTGAACTGATCTATCTCCATTATCTCTTGTTAAATCCCAAACTTGACATATCATCGACAGAGAAGGCAGTCATCTTTTGCAGGTTGCTGAGTACATGTGGCATTTATCCAGGTTTGTTGTCTGTGCTATGGGCTGGAATATCAAGAAATTAATGAATAAGAAGTAACAAAAAATTGAAAAAAATGGTCACTCTGAATTAATCAATCCTACATGAACTTTGTATGCTTTACGTTTTAATGCACCCATAATCCTCTACTATGGCTAATGCTTAGCTAGAAGAGGTTGCACATGTCTCAATACTTCATGTTCTGTTGAAAGCCTGTGGAAGTCATCAAGAAATCACCCATGGGCTTTATTTAGAGGTACTGTTCCTCTTTTGTTTATTGGGAAGAAATCAGGAAGCAGTGGTGCAAAATTAGAGTCTCTTGAGCTATTCATAGCCAGGCATACATCTACAGGAAGAATTTTTTTTTCTTGCTATTACTTCTCTTTCCAATGCTTGTTTCATCTTCTTTCCTGCAGCATAGCTACAAATGGACACATTTTTAAGTGAGAGTAACCCCTTCTGCTGATTTTACAAAGAAAAGGAATAACATTTGGAAACCCTAACATAATTTATACCTATGAATTAGGTCAATTTCTGACCTAATGTTAGAGAATATCATTACCCTGAAGTTAGTGATGCTCTTCAATCTGAATTTGACTCATTTTGATATTGAGGCATCTTTTCCTCTCCATGGAGAAATTAGTAATTTTTCCCCACTTGTATGAAGGTCCCCTTGTACAGTTGTTTACTTTGAAGAACTGGGTGAATACATGGCAAAGGCAGTCAGCGGCAAATATGTTCACATTTCACTACAAAGAACGTATGAACTCTTAGTACCTGACACTTTACACAATATGCTCTCTGGCTTTAAGAAAACATTATTTCATGTTCTTACTCTAATCAGCCTTGTCTGCCAGCTCAGAGAACAGAGAGGTTCATTGTTATATGCAGCTGTCATTTGTTCCGTCTCCTTGCTCTTTCTGACTTCAATATCTTTGTGGTATTTAGTGAAAGTAATTTTCAGTTAGAAATCTTCTGCCCTTTCAGTAAGTGCAAGTATAGCACTTCATCAATGGCCAAAGAATTCCAAGCTATCTGGGATGTATCAGGACAGTTGATAAAACCTCACAGAGCAACCTATGATAGTACATCCCATCATAAATAAAAAAAAGCAGAAAGGGCCTTTGTCAGTGTTTATCTGTAGCGCTTTTATTCTTTGCCCTTGATTTCCTCTTCAGAAAATTGATGCACCCTTAAATTGAAGCAGGAGGCTTGACAGGTGATGGTTAGTGTGATAACTGCTCAGATTTCATCAGCCAGTGTTTTTCTGCTGGTGCAATTGTAGGAACTTTCAGCTAGATTACCTGTCATCCACTACATCAGATAAAAGAGGGAGAGTTGAAAGATGCAGTTTTGCCACTGTACCTTATAGGAAATGAAAAGTGTGGGTGAGGTAACGGTAGCTGAAAAGAAGTACAATTATTTTCTAATCAGGCTATTCTGTCAAGAATGTCACTGCTGAAATTGGCAATCATTGGGCAGAATCCATTGTTGAATTTGCATTGTTAAATTCATGAGGGTAAAAATCCTAAAAGAAATAGTCAGTCTCACTGTAGGTAGTAGCTCAAGCACTACTTTTGACTATCCATTTAATTCTTCTGTACATTGAAAGCAAAGTACAATCTATAGTTAGACACAGAAAAACGTTCCTATTTTGAGTGTATTTCAATATACTGATTTCATTCTACTTATTCTGATGTTATCCTGAACTTCTGATAGCTCAATTACTTTGTAAAAAGTTTTACTTATTTTTTGTTCACCCAGACAACTTTTTATTTAATAACTAGTGCATTCTACCAATACAAAAAATTAGATGTATATAGTTTTCCCAACACTTCAGTACTGTGAACAAAATCGGACTGATTTTTAAACACATTAAACTATTAAGTGTAAAAAGATGACCTGAGTTCAATTGAACTTAATTGCACTTTATAAATTTTATATTTTGAATTTCCTATACTGACTTAATTCTGTGCTTTAGCAATTACTTTCCAATGCTGAATTTCCTAAATACAGAGCAACTTAAATATGTTTTGTGTTATCTATGTTTTGATCTATCTTGGTTATCCTTCCTAGTCTATCATTCTTGGTAACTGAAATCTATTGTGAGTTTTCTTTAAAACAATGACACAAGCAAACTCTAAAAAAGAATAAAATAAAAACATAAACATTGGTTTATTAAATAGCACTACTCCCAATACTGTAGTTGAAGGTCTGTCAGTAATTCTGTTATAAATGCTTATTTTTCTAAGGCTTATGCAGTTTAGCTATGAAAATCCTCTCTGGGGTGAGACTTGGCAGCTGAAGGTTCAGCATGCAACTGCAGCTATTTGTTGCTATTGTTTTACCAAATATTCTCAATTTGTTAGAAGATTTGTTGTCAAAGTTGTAAGTAGAAAGCAATTTTGGAAAGCTCAGAAGATTAAATTTACAGTCTCATAAAATTTAGTTTCTGCCCTTGTTAATAATAATTCCATGCCCTACAATCATTCTGAGAGAGATGTATTTTTATTTCTTCTTTGTAGATGGGTAACCAAGGACACTGAGAGATTAAATGGATTGTCAAAAAGCATCAGTGGGAAAAAGTGGTGTTTTCCCCCAGGTTCTTTGCTTTTGTCACTATTTCAACCTCCAAATGGTTTCTGTAAAGGAATGTTAACCCAATGTACCATTGCTCACACATAAAAGAAGAGAAGGTATTTTTGGCATATCCAGACTTGAAATCTACACATTTTCGTTTTTGGTGTGATGAAGGAAGTGTAACAGCTTCTTTTTGCATAGTGATGAAGGAACTTTCTGAGAACTGTGTTCACCTCTGGCCATTGCAGAAAGCTTCTCAGACAATCCAGTTCGAAGGGGTGCTCCGTATACAAAATGTGAATTATTGAGAAGCAATGACAATAACTTGGATCTCAGAGTAGGCAGTCAGCTGAACATAAGCTTGTACTGTAAAGAATGATGCTAGAAAGTAGGAAAGGACTTGGAGAACAGATGAGAAAGGATAAAAGTGTGGAAAGTGTGCTTGAGAGAGACAGAGGAGATTCATAGAGTCAAGTCTGTCTGTTGAGGAAAATATTAAGAGGTCAGTTGGACACAGCCCGAGGTTTCTCTATGAAAAAAGGAATTTTAATAATGGGATGTTGTAAACAACTTTAGAACAACTTGTTATAAAGAGATTTCATGATATCTGTTATTCATTTGTGGTGGCTGGCAGGCCACTGTCCTGGACTGCCAGTCTTACCCTTTGGCAAGAAGATGCCCATCCTGTAGCAGAAGCAAGAGAGGAAAGGCCAGTCTGCAGTGCTATAATTAACTGACGTAGCAGCAATTCACACCAATTAGCTCTGGACTGTGGTTCCTGGTGAGCAAACATGTAGCTTCTCTGTCTTCCTGTGCTCCCAAGGGGATGGGCCCTTGCAGAGAGGTGGGAGAGCCAGCCAGGGGAGATGGCTTCCAGCAGCAGGAAGGAAGGGATTGCTGCAGGCACCTACTGTGGTAGTAGGTAACCTGCTCAGCCGCCGCACGATATCTGACAGGAACCATAAATGAAATCCCATCAATGAATCTGGATTGTATGAAAGATACCTTGTTTTAACAGAGGTAATTAGCTGGTAATTTTTTCCATCCAGCCCTGTGGTGAGCTCTCTGAAGCTGGAAGATCAAAAATTGATTTATCTTTTTTCATTAAAAAAAAAAAGGCAAAGAAAAAAAAAAAAGCTGCAGCTAAAGCCAGAACAGATGTAGGCTACAAATTTATTCACAGGAAAACATAGAAAATATTCTTATGAATTTCTACTGGTTTTTACTCCATGAGACAACAGAGATGACAGTTGGGTCCATGTTATCCTCACCTGTATATAAAGGAAGGGGATCTTTCTTTTTCCACATACATCCTCAATATTGTTTAGACCAGATATAGGCATGATCCAGAACCTCAGGTATAACAGCTATCAGACCAGACGGGGATCCATGTTTTACCTTTATTTCTAAGGCTGAGATAAATTTTCTGTTTATTTGGGAAAACAAGAAGATTTTGGTGTATTTTTTTTGCTGGTCATTTGTGTGTCAGATTAGCATGGCCTGATTGTCTCAGTATGAAAATGGCATCAAAATAAGACTAGTTCCCTGTTCTTTCCTTTTACTTAAATCTCTTTTCAGCTGCCTGGAAATGTAAAAGGGGACAATAAAAGCTGGATATAAATCATGTTAGAGGGATAAGACACATGTACATGAAATTGCACATACAAATATTAATAGTAATTACACTCATAGCACTACAAGCTAGGCGAACTAGGCTCTGGGTACTTACTTTTCTGCCAACAAAATTTAGGAAATGAACTGGAAATCTTGTGCCACCTCTAGCACCAACTGAGCAGCTTGATACTCTGCAATATGCACAGCTTTCTGGAGTAGTTTACATGCTAGAGCTGAGAATGATGTCATCTAAGAGAAGGCTATTTAGCTGAGACAGGATATAGGATGGTTTTGAAGGGGCTTGCAGTCTTTTTAAGAGAGGTCGAAAATCCAAACCAGAATAAGTAAAAAAAAAAAACAACACCTAAGGAGAGAGTAGTGATCCATGAGTTACTGCTCACTGCATCTGCTGCTAAGTAGACCAACTGAAACCATCCAAGCACACTGCAGCTTCTAATTTTTAGAGATCTAAACAATTCATTTTGCTTCTTCACACCTCCTCCTCCCCCTAATTTTAGCCACTGGAAAGGACTGTTCATTTACTCCATGTCACATTTGTATATTATTATTATTATTATTATTA
>NW_010306459.1:0-10610 GCF_000700745.2 Antrostomus carolinensis | reverse complement strand
ATTTATTTATAATAAATAATAATATATTTATTTATTATAAACTGACAATAAAGAGAAACACATCTCAGTTTTTAGCTGTATAGCTATCATCTACCACAAACAGAAGGCTCTACAGAGGGCATTAGGAACGCTCCATCCAGACAAAATTTCAAAACTACTCATTTTTGCCTAAAAAAGAAAAGGATTTTTGGGGGGGGGGAAGCGTATTTTAGAACCAGGGCTGCAGTTTACATCAATGACAAAA
Source organism: Antrostomus carolinensis (assembly GCF_000700745.2). Taxonomy (NCBI): domain Eukaryota; kingdom Metazoa; phylum Chordata; class Aves; order Caprimulgiformes; family Caprimulgidae; genus Antrostomus; species Antrostomus carolinensis. The sequence goes on along the minus strand of NW_010306459.1, from coordinate 10,366 downwards.
TGAAGAGATTCAAGCTTAGTATTGGTAGCTGTACCATCTGTACACTTTACAAGTAGTAGAAGTATTTAGCATGTTTATTTTTACTCACGCAGAACTCCCTAAGTTATCCTAAAACCAAATAAAAACTCCAACATTAAAAAAAACCACTCAATTTATTCACTTAAGAGAGCTGCAGGGAAAAATATTCACATCTTATTCCACTTGCAGGCTTCCAGCTACATGGTAAAGCTTTTAGCTAAGAACTATGGAAATTCCACAAAACATAAGCACGTTAAATACAGCGGAGATGTACAAGTTCAGAACAATGTAGGAGTGGGGAAAGCACACAAGTTCATGCATTTCGTTCCTGGCTCAGGTGAGGTGGAATAACCAATGCTCCAGTGCTAGCTTCTAAAACTAATTAGTTTTACAGATGACTACCTACTCATATGCAAGAGTCAACTAATACAGTTACTCACAGTACACTAGAGGTAATGGTTAGAAACAATTACACATTTTGAAACAAGACTTAAGTGTGTTTGGTATTTTCTTTGTACAGTGTTTTTACCCCAGTATTACTAATAATTCTTGTTTCATCTTGTTACTCTACTGATTTCCATAGCTTAAATGCATAAAAATGTTGCGAGAACACAGGCTAACCTGACACATTTTGCTTTTCTATCTACATTAAAGAGTTTGTTAAAAAAAAAAAAGTAATTATAATCTCAACCTCAAACTACTGCAGGAAGGCGGAATATTGCTCAGCTAATGAAGTTGCAGTGAGGCAGGTAGTGCAGAAAAGCTACGCTGAGTAAACTACACCATTAGCTTCTCTCCTGTTACACTATTTTTTGTAACTTATACTGAGGCCTCTTTAAAAGAATCACATTCTAATTTATGGAAGCAACCAACTGACATTTAACTACTTCAATGAAACGGAGCACAGATCACCTCTCATCACATCTTGATCCAATGTGTGCAACAACCAACATCCACTTATTTCCCCCTCAGCTGTCCCAAATACTGAACTGTTACATATAGTCAACAAACCATATATCTCCTTATGGTAAAATAAAAACAACAGATTTTGCATATAATGTTCCCAACTGAATTAAGCAAGTCATCTTACAAAATCTTTAAAAATTTTTTGGGAAGCTATAAAAGCAAATCCACCTTAAGCCATTCTTCCTCAACTGCCACAAGTCTCTCTGTCCTAACCACCAATTCTTTAATTTCTTTTTATCTTGGTCTTAATGAAACATGACAAGGCCCTAAGTTGAATACATGCATTTTATCTACCTAAAAGTTGCTGCCTTGCACAGCTTTTGCTCCTAAAGGTTTAAATAGAGACACCAAATAAATTATACATGCTTAACTTCTAGGCTTTGTTATAGAAAAAATTAATATAACCAGCATTCCCAACCTCTTTGTGAGCCTACCTGTAGTAATTTTCATGTTCTTACTATCTTTAACTTTGCCTTACAGTCACTGTGAAAGGACAGAAAACCAGACATCCCTGCAATACTTTTACAGACAAAGCTATTTTCATCTCATACTAATCTCTAGTACAGTTACATATTCTACTCACAGGTCCTCAGAAGCAGGTCAAACGCTCACATAACTCTTTTCAGACTAATTTGCTGAAATATAACTTTAAAAAAATTTATTTTCCTCTACCAAACTGCAAATAAAGGACCTTGGGGCATAAAACTGTAATTTTAACATGTTTTCAGAGTGTTGTGTAGACACTTGTCAATGTGAAATGCTAAGTATGCTAAACCTTCTCAACTTCCATTTCCTACCATTTTAAAAGCTCTTCTCGAATTTAACAGTCAATGTTCCTGTCCTCTACATTGTAAATTACAGACAGTCTACATTTAGCTGTATACATGCTATTTCTGAGACTTCAACATAAGCAGGAAGCATATGAAGAGTCAAGATATGTACCACTTTTAACTCAAGATTTGCCATTAAATATAGTCCTTAACTACCCACCTTACATATTATAGATTATGTTACGGGTCTGTGTAGCTATCAGTTCAGCATGCTTTTATTTTAATAGAGAGAAGGAAAAACCATGATCAAGCTGTCTGCCAAATATGAATCCCAGAATAATCAGGATCTACAAACAATATGTCTAATAAATTTTAAGTGGTGTCATTTTAAATTACTCCAGTTAAAGAATCAAACTTCATATCTGAACTTAAGATGTTAGCTGATGTCAAAAACACAAAACTAAACAGCTGCCTTTGATGTGACTGATTAAACAACTTTTGTCTCTGGTTTTATTAATGGAATGAGTAAATGGGTTGCAATATAATGTACAACAATCCAGTTATATACTGGTAAATATTTCATGGAGATCAGAGCACTAAAGTCTCAGTTCATGCTGAATGGTTTTATAGACAAATAAATATGAGCTTAAATGCCAAATAAACATATACTGTTAACAAGGTATCTCAAGACTATTTGGTGAGCCTGTGGGTATTGCAGTTGGAGGTACATGCAAGCATAAAACACGGAGTCAAATGCTGTTTCCAAACAAGGTTCAAGACTCTTGCACTCTTCAAATTACTTTTCCAGAAAAATCAAGACAGATTTAGAAAACTGACTGGTTTTAATTAGAGATAATCTCATATTGGAAAGGATTTCCAAGCCAACTTCCCCAGTATTTTGTATTAAAGGAACAATTGCTTTCCACGGAATACTTCTTGAGATTACTTTTAGAAACTTTCTTGCTAAATATCTCAAAACTAACTTTGAACATATGTCCTACATTGGCTTCATCACATACTGAAAATGTATTTTATAATGCTCTACACCTACAGTTAAACCAGAGTTCTACTGGTAGACACGGCAAAACTGGGGAGTACAGCTTTTCTGTGTGGAAAAACACAGAAATAAGAATTTCTGTACCCACCAAGACAGGAAAAAGCAGCAGGTTTACTTTCACTTGTGTTTATTACTATGTTCAGTTACCTAGAGTTTGTAAATAGAATGCACTGTAACACAACACATCAGAAACTTAAGCTTAGTTCAGTCTTATCATATAGTAACATGACTAGGAAGTCATTGCTATTGATAAATACAGAGCGTATCATATCACCTCAAACACTGATGAGATGGAAGGCATAACTTGATGAGCAGCCACAATGTTTAACAATAGCTTACCTTTACAGCAAAAAAAGCAGTTTCAAAAAATGCTAGTAACTGTATTTTTGCAAAGCTTCACCATTTCACCCCCTCCTCAAATAAGTAATTGTATTTACAAAACACATTTCTAAAAGCCGTGCTCCAATGAAAGAGGAGAAAGGAAGAAATCTGCCTTTAACAGCAGAAACTACTGTATTTCACTATTTGGAAGGGAACCTACACACCAAGCTTTATTCACACAGGCTAAGTAAGCTGCAGCTGCTAACACAGACAGGACTCTGCAGTCACGACAGCCAAATCTCTCTACAGTAGCAAACACTTTGCAATAAACTGCCCTGAACACCGGCCCGTCTCACCTGCCTGAAGTGTATGAACAAAGTACTACATTTTAAAGTGGTGTTTTCATTAAAATAAACTCCATGAGAATTTGGGAAGAGATATCGAGGAAAGGGAAGCAGATGAAGAGACTAGCTGACACATAACAATAGCTGGTGAAATATTACTCTTATTTTCTGTAATAAACACCAAGATCAAAACATTATGCAAGTTAAATTTCCTTGAAAGGTTCCCAGCAGGAGTTTTCCTTTTTGTTTGTGCAGTACGCGATTTCCTCTCACCCACAAAAAACATACCAAGAATGTGCATGTGCCACTAACACTAAGCAGCACTTCCTTAATCACTCATTTCCAACAATTTATGGATGATCAGTGGCAAAAACGAGCAAAAATAATGAAAGCATGCAATGAAAGCTCATTGAGACAAACCGGCTTGGACTTCCTACTCATTTCTGTGTCTCTTTAAGATGGGGGCCTGATACAAATTAGCCACTGGGAAAAAAGTCATCTGGTCATAAAATACAGTACAGGGTCACTTTTATGTAAGTTTGCCAAAAGGGACATAAACCAGGACAATTTCAAACTGTGACACAGGATAGAAGTATATTAAAAAAATCTTTGTTCCTCCTCCATTGTGCTGTCATGTTGCTCAGCTTTATAGACATTCTGAGCACCAGTTCTGGCCTCTTCGCTTCCACCTGGTCTACCTAATTAATTAAGCAAGGAAGTTACCTCAAATTTTTGTACTATTTGTTTTTATTATCATGCACTTCTTTTGATGTTCCCGGAGTTAACCTCTTAATCCACAGACTCTGTGTGTTGTGTTCTGAACATTTTGAGATGTCTGGATAATTTGGATAATTGGTCAGGATGTTGCTGTCGCTCATGTTAAACTTTATGCCATGACTTCAAGTTCAAAGATCAGTATTAAGGTAAAATACTTCATAAAGCCTTTTTAAAACTCTACGCTTGTGATTATGCAATACCTAGTTCTTCCAGTTTCTCACAGTGGTAAATTGCACTATTTGTATTTTCTTACAAGGAAATTACTCCTAAACATCTTTATCTTTGTCAACTTCAAACAAATACAAATTCCAGTTGAAGTTACATCAAGAGAAAGCATATTTTAAGGTCAAGAAGAGGTATAGCAATTATCTCCTCAAAAACGCTTGCTTCCTTCATGCTGCAGCACACATATAATTTTCTGTGCAGTCTGCTACCACACATGGAAACATCAGCACTGTGAACTACAGATGCTCAACTGCAAACACCACAATTTTCCTTTTTTGGAGAGAATGACAGAAAATGAGGTTAATTCTGACGTTAAGAAACTTGGTTGACACCTTTGTTTCATAACTGTACTACACAGTTTGAGAAGTCCAGTAACAAAGAACCAAAAGAGCATCTAAACAAGAAATATAACTTTATGCACAGACTCTACAAAGGAAGATAAGGAGAATATTAAAAGATATTAAGAAGTTTTTAATATTGATGAAGACTGAAGTTACTTCAGGTCCTTCAGTAGCTCAGTCAATACAATTTATACCTTGTTAAAAGCACCTTAGCTGGTGGTGTTATGTATCACAATGAACATTAACTACTTCAATAGCCTTGAAAAACCCCAATTCATATGTGTGCATGAAAATACAAGTGTGCATACACACATGGTGTGTACACATACATACACAAAGATATACATTACAATTATGATACACCAGCAATATTCTTTTGATAATTATTTTTCTGATAACAGAAATCTGCAACTGCCATTAAATGGAAATAAACTACAGCAAGGAAGAGCACTTACGCTCTTTAAAAGGGCACGGTCAAACCCCTTAGGCCCAAAATGCCCCTTCTGAATTAACACAGCAGTTGTAATTAAAAACTAGGCAGAGAATTGGTTTGATTTTCAGTACAACACCGCATCCACCCATCATGCCGAGTGCTTGATTTCCGTATTTTTCTCCTCTGCTCAATATCCAAGTCCTTGGTTGTTTTAAACTGTTGCCCTGGGGAATCAAAGACAGTCTATAAGAGGGGCCATGTGCCATTTAGAAAGTACACTAGCAACCAAGAAAAAAGGCCATAGTAAATTGGAAGATGGTTAATCAAACCCATTCAGATGCAAGAAACTTATACAGTTAAGGGAGCAATACCTCCTTACAAGAACATGGAAAGAAAAGTTATACAAAGCTCATAATAGTAACCTATGAACTATCTGAAATATCAGAGCTTGCAAAAAGTTCACATTACTGTGAAGAGATAAAAATCAACTTTTATACCATAATCTGCAATAAACACTCAGATGGTTAAAAACTTTGGGGGTTAGGCCTATATGCGATAATGACTAGCATTATTGTCTCAATTTAAGATGAACAAACAAATCCATTAAAAATTTAAAAATCCATTCAATTTCAGAACTGAACCTCTGCTAATAATTCATTTTTAGAAATTCTATTAAATCCAACAAGTAATTCTTACATGAACACCTTCAAATTGATATCTTGACTGTGCACACCTAAATCTAAAGTAATCTATTTATTCATTCTAATGAAGGTAATTCTATGACAAATTCAAGATGATCTGCATAAAAACTTTCACTGAAACAGTCTTTTTACTCAAGTTTTGAGCTGAGCTGGGTAGATATCTACAATCAACTGCCTTCCCAACTCCTTGTATCCAACTCCCCAGTGAGAGATTAAAGGTTACATATCCTGTGCCAAACCTCCTTATTGAATGTCTTCACATTTACAGTAGATCACTCTTTTCTTAAATGCTGCAAGTTTTGCCAAATGTATGAAATGTTCTTTTAAACTGAGATCAGTAAAATCTGATTTTGCCAGTTAACAGTAATAGCATATGAATTATATTTTATCTCTCTGGCCCATTAGTCTGATGTGATGAATGACAAAATATGACAATTTTCTTTTAAAGCTTGCACAAGTAGAATCAACACCAAAATAATTTGTGAAAGTACCAGAATTCTACAAGGTAAACGTGCTCTCAAAATCTTCTCTGGAAAGAGATAAGCAATGTGCCAAAATCTAAGGAAAGTCAAAAAAATGGGAAGTACCCTTCACAGATTCTAGAACTAAAAAGCTTACATGTAATCCCGAGTTCAATTAAGTATAAATCTTCCCAGATTCCAATCACTCTATTATGTGATGTAACTCTATATATGTATATATAGTACTTACTGCAAGTAGAATCATTTCTGTACGTTAGAATTTGAACAGAACAGCACACTCATTTTTAACTATCAACTCAGTCCAGAAGTGACAGTTGCCACTTACTTTTTAAGAAAAGCAACCAAAGACAAGGTATGTTCACATGAAAATGGACTACGATTCCTATATCTTCACCAAGGGTTTCAGGGCTCACTCAAAGCTGGTAAAACAATTCAGTGTATGTCTGCATCCATTTTGGATACTTTTAAATAGAGCTGTCAGGTAGAACAGACATTGGACAAAGGCCTTCAGTATCTGTACTAGGAATCACATCTAGTTTCTGGACTGTACTAAAAACATCCGGGAGAAGTCAAAGTAACAAAACATCCCAAAAACTGGGTTCCCCACTCCCCCTCCCAATAGGTGGGTTTTGGTACTGATCTCATCCACCCCCATGAAGAAGCCAAAACTACTCTAAAGCACCAACAATCATCTTTTTCCTGACCTCTGCAGATAGATTATGGTTCTATCTCATCTGGAACTACAAATGCCCCCAAGTGTAAACATGCAATGGTGACCCTATTTATCCTGAAGGGGATTTACTGATAGTCAGTATCATAAGTTTAAAAGTTATGCTATAACTATTAAAATTTTATGTAAAGTGCAAGTTTAACGCAGCTGGGATACACAATGCAACTTTTGGAGCCAACAGAGATCCAGAAGTCAAGGGAACCCACCAGCAAACGGAGAGAATCCTTGGTTTTGGTTGGACTGTAGGAGACACAAACCCCAGTAAAATCAGTTAAGTCATTTCTTTTTAAGAAGAAAATATATACACTAGCTGTGGCTAGATACCTAGCATCAAAGGGAAAATGGAGTGGCCTCCACCTGAAAACTGAAAGGACAAACTGAGTTGTTGAAAGTTTTCTTAGCCCTATAGACACCTGAAGTGAAGGAAGAAGAGGAGAGTTTTTCCCAGACAAGTTGGATAAGTAGAGTTAAACATATTAATATGGACAATACTTGGCCCATCACCAAACTCTTTTGAAAAAGTCGAGCTCATCAGCTTGGTCATCCAAACTTGTAACTGAAGTAACTTGGATACATCTACAGGTCATTCCAAAGTAACACTGCAGTAGCCTCAATGAGCTCAGAACAGGCTACCCCAAAGAAGTATTTACACACCATCTTGGTTGGGTCCTGCAGGCCCTTTCTGACACAGCCATACTGCTCAGGGCACGCAATCTCTGTTAGCTTCAGCTATAGAATAACATCTCTGTTTCTTCATATTATTCTCTCTGAATTAAAGTTTTCCTTCATGCTGTACTTTCCAAGTATCTTATTTCATTTGCTGTCCTCCATTTTTTCTCTTAAGTGCCTACATAAACCCTAAAATCCCAAATTGGATGCAGTACTTCACTAGAGTTTTCCCCAATTCCATCAAGACACAAAATGGCAACTACTTTGCCTCCATGCCACGTTCCTGCCAATGCAACCAGGAATTATGTTTTCCTTCCCACCACAATCACCCCCTGTTGATTTATGTTACATTTGATCCACCAATGACTCATAGTCTTTTGCATTCATCTTTAGTGCATTTCGTTTTCCTGATTTCAGACCACTTTTCAAGATCCTTTGCTTTCTAATAACCGTCATCCAAAGGGTGTGGAATTCCCTCAAGTGTAGTATCATTAAAAACAAAAGTGTAATCATTTGGATGATAAAGATTAATGAAAACGTGCTACAATGGGTCCCCAGACAGTCATTCCCATTTAATTTATTTTATATTTATGATTTGAAATTCCTTTCACTGTGCCTCCCATTATAGTAATTTTTCACGACATTTCTTTAGTTCACATATTAACATAATAGTTATCTTATTGTTCAGAAATTGCTTTGCCAAATCCCATGCTTTGCTGAAACATTCAGCCCTCTCAACTTGAATATCATTCAATCAAGTTGAATATTTTCAGTCATTCTCTACCCATTTAAGACAGCTTTCCTAGCATATCATTGTTAATACTGACCCCGTTTGTATTTATTGAACTTTGTCTTCTTTTAGCACCCCAACAAAATCATTTTCCAAACAATAAAGTCTAAATTAGAACATTTCATTATTAAAAAAATAATGATGAGTTAAGTAATTTATTTCAGTACACATGGCTTTTCAAGGACTTTTTTCCCCCCTTAACTTTCTCACAGCCACACACTGTATATATATATTCACTTCACCTGCTTGTGCAAGAGTGCACATCTGTACATAAACATTCACATAAGCATACACATCCCAGCACCAAGTCCTCACAAATTTGTAATTTCCATTTCATCAGAAACAAGGGCTGAAAATGGAATTTATACTGTAATTACTCTGTACTTAACAGCATTTTCCTACCTTTTTTAAGCCAGCAAATCCTTCCGATTCCAGGAAGAAAAAGGCAAAGGGCATCAACACAAACAAACATAAATTTGAAAAAAGAGAAGCAAGATTCCATAAACCTGCAACAAACAAGAGAAAGTTTAGGTTAGAAGTTTCTCAGCCTTAAAAGTTAAAGTAGCTACATTTTACTCCCTTACATATAACAATGTAGTATACATGCAAGTGCTATCAGAAGCCAGATTTTCACAGATACAGTTATCTACAGGTAACACCCATTCCTCTACATCAATAAAAACTGGATATCAACTTGAACAGCAGCAAATGTCTGAAATCTTGACAGACACACTGCAAGTTCAGGTGGACTACTTCCACAATATCCCACTCAACGGTCTTTAGGTAACTGTTTAAAATATTTTAATTTTCAGGATAAAAGTACTTTACTACCATCAATGAATCTCACAAAACTCAGTTCTGTGTACTTACTTCCTCACATACTTTTTCCTCAAGAGAAACTTGGAAAAATCATGGATTTTAACATCAGAAATACACAAATGTCATCATCACCTCCAAATTAAAGAAAGATATCATAGTAACAACAGCCCTCCACAATGAGATGACAGGATAAGGGGGCAAGAAGAGAGCAGTGGATGTTGTTTATCTCAGCTTTAGTGAGGCTTAACATCATCGCCCATAACCTCCTCAGACTAATTAATGAAGTATTGACTAGGAAAGCGGTCTCTGAGGTAGACTGAGAATTGGCTGAGCTTCTAGGCTCAAAGGGTTGTGACCAGCAGTACAAAGTCAGGCTGGAAGCCTGTCATCACTGGCATACCCCAGGGGGGTCGATACTGGGTTTTATATCTTCATTAATGATCTGGATGATGGGAGAGTGCATCCTCTCTCAAGGATGGGAGAGTGCATCCTCTCTCAAGGATGGGAGAGTGCATCCTCTCTCAAGCAAGTTTGCCAATGATACAAAATGGGGAGGAGCAGTGGCCTGCTGTTCAGATGAACCTCAGCAGGCTGGACAAAGGGGCAGAGCACACACAGGAACCAAGCATCCCGTAAACAGCTTTATAGAAAAGGCCTTAAAGGTTCTGCTGGACACTAAGTTGAACTCAAGCCAACAACATGCCCCTGGCAACAAAGGCAACCAACAGCATCCTGGGCTGTATGAGGAGAAGTGCTTCCAGCAGGTCAAGGGAGATGGATCCTTCCTCTCTGCTCAGCACTGGCAGCACACATCTGGAGCACTGCATTCCAGCTGTGGGCTCCTCCATACACGACAGACACGGTCATACTGGAGCAAGTCCAGCAAAGGACCACAGAGATCATAGAATCATAGAATAGATTGG
>NW_010306458.1:32772-35365 GCF_000700745.2 Antrostomus carolinensis | reverse complement strand
AAAGCATCTTCCTGCCGTCGGGGGGAACCGGCGCGTTGTCGCCAAGTTCCCTGCCCTGATTTATGATAAAACATTTAAAGGGAATCATTTATATTTCAAAGGGCCTAAATAGCGGCATGAAAGTTTTATCTAAAGTGGCACCATATTTGTGGGCAGCCCTGCTGCGCTGGAGGTAATTAACAGAGGGATGAATTTCAGGCCTTTTGTTTTGTTTTGAATCCTCCCTTTATTGAGTGCTGCCTGGTTAACGGCAGTAAGTCAGAGGATGCAAACGGAGAGCTGGGTGTGAAGCCCCAGGCAGCGCCTGTTCCTCAGAGCTCCTCTCCCCTCCCTCCCTGCCCCCGGGATCATCTGTGCTGGGCTGGCTTTTTTTCTTTTTTCCCCCATCTCTCTGCTGTTGCTTCCTTCTCTTTCCAGCAAGGAGGAGATGGTGGAGACCTCAAACGCCCTCCTCTCTTCCCCTGTTCAGAGGACGCGCTGCAGCCAAGCATCCCCCACTGGGGTACGGAGCTGGGTTTGGGGCTCGGATCACAGCTCAGAGCTGTCTCCCACCCCAGGATCATCACTCCTGGCTGCCTGTTCTCAGCACAGTCTTCTCCTTCCCCCCGAAGGCAGCCACTTTGAAAGAAACTGGGCTGGGTAATCTAGCGGCTGCGCTCCCTTTAATTAAAGCTGTAAAATATTGATGTTCCTGGCCCTGTCTACTGCCGTTACACCTTACAAACAGAGGAGGGAAGTCCAAAGGATAAACAATAACAAGTTAAAAGAGCCCAGATGGTTTGCCATCAGAAACTATCTGCAGACTCAAAGGTGTCACTGCAATAGATTTCAGAGATCATTCAGCTACTGCTAAATAATTAATGGTGTTTCTGGAAGAAAAAAAGTCAGCAAACCCATACCCTGATGAAACGTCAGTAGTGACTCATTGAAAATCTGAAGGTAGGAGATTAAAAGCGTGTGCTATTTTATTCTTTATCACAATTCAAAGAGTGCTATCCATTTTCCTAACACATCAAAATATTCTGCTCTTATTAAGAATTTAATTCAAAGCCCATTGCGGTCAGACTGTTGTCAATAGGCTCTTGGGTTCATTGTATAATTCAATTTAGTTTAAAAATTATATAGTAAATGCTTACACAGGGCTGATGGGGTGTTTGAAATATAAACATGTTATTGAACACACGGTTCCTGCTGTTTTCCCCCCTCTCCCATGGGCTGTAAGCAGCACTATCCATCCCAGTCACAAACCCAGCCTAACTTGCCCCGTTACATTTTCTTCACTCACCATTTGAAACCAGCACGTAATTTCCTGTCAGTCTGGCTCTTCTGGAGCCAACCCCTGCGACCCTTCACCGCCGGTGAGCTGACGTGTGAGCCCAAAGACACGTCCCTTTTCCTCGCCGGGGGACACAGCCCTGTGCACCCACTTTCTGTCCCCCACCTTGGAGCCCCTGCTCCCCTCACTGCCACCCCGAGCTCTGGGAGGGGGTCGTTGTCATGCGCTTGTGTTCATCTTCACTGAGTATCTGGAAAAGAAGTTGCTTTTCCAGGGCCTGACTCAAGATCCAGGGGACACAGCAAGTCCTGGGCTGAGGGGCAGCCTGGTCCCACAGAACCCCTGGTCCCTGCGGGGGGAGGGACGAGCGCTGGAAGGTTCTGCAGGACCTGGGTTTGCCCAGCACCTTTCTAGCACCCTGAAAGCACAAACCACACTGCACCCAGCACAATCTGATCGAGGAAATATCTAGGATTACCCAGACAGTCAATTATTCATCAGCTAAATGGCCAAGCATCAATTACCTGGCTTGATTCTCTTCTTCATTAAGGAGATCGAAGAGCCCAACTTAACAAAGCAGGAAGAAAGTTGCCCCGTTACAGGAGCTGCCCGGCTCAGTCGCGGGGCCACGGCGTGTCAGAGCAGGGGGGTCTGACTGCGAGGAAGGCTCCAGGGCTATAGAGTGTCACCGGAGCAGGCGGGTTGAGAGCAGCCCCTTCCCCCGGGGTTCAGCGGGGGGGCTGGAGCCGCATCTCGGGGAGGGTCAGCTGGGGCCTGACCCGGAGAGAAGGACTGAGGGACCTGAGGGGGCTGCAAGGGTGTTTTGAAGACCTGGAAGGGTCTGAGTGAGCAGGCTGGGAAGGGCCATCCTCATCCTGGGGAGTTTCTAACACAGGGGGTGGGATGGAAACTATTTCAGAGAGAAAAGCTGCAAGTGGCGTTGCTGGAGGTGCCGCTCGGCAGAGCTCCTCAGCCGGGTCCCACAACAGGGCTCTCACGGGCAGTTGCAGACAAAAGCACGTTTCCCACCACTCCTGGACCATCTCCCCATCCAAACGGGCTGGTGTGGGGGGCTCAGCAGCTTGCCAGGGGTCAGCACATCCCCACGGGCAGGGACCAGCTTGGAGATGGGGAGCAGTGTGGAGCTGCAGGAGGGACATTCCCAGGGCTGAGCCCAAGGTGCGTGTCCCCCGTGATGGCCACGAGCTGTGGAACCGAAGCTGCGTTCAGCAGCACATCACACAGCCCCCAGTAAAGCCCCCAGCTCCCATCACCCAGCTCCCAGCGCTGCCAGGGCAGTGGGACCAACCTGAGCTC
>NW_010306458.1:26938-32722 GCF_000700745.2 Antrostomus carolinensis | reverse complement strand
TGACTCGTGCTTTCGTCCTGTATCTTTCTCTTCCATGGTTTGTCCTTTGCTGTCCCTGCCTCGTGCCCGCTGTTGCAGCTGGGACCTGGAAGTCACACAGGACAAACCCCTGGGCGTGGGGGGGCACGGGAGGCAGAATATCTCCTTACGGGTCCCATTGCTGGCAGTGCTGAGGGAGCAGGGCCGTTTCCCTCCCAGGACTCCATCCCTGGCAGTTCTTCATCCCGGTGAGGAGGGGGATGCCCGGGGTCCACTCAGGCTGGGCCACCCCACGCTCACCCACCGGAGCGAGCTCTGAAGGACGGGGCAGACAGGCTGGCTGCTGAGAGTCCTTCCAAGGAGAGGAGAGGGGAAGCGCCTGGGGCTTGCACCTTGCTTCACATTGGATTATAAGTGCTCTCCTCTTCTGTAATTAAAAAAACAAACCAAAAGAAAGTTCAGCTGGCTGCACATGGAGCTCTCGGAGAGCAAAGCCCTGGGTGTGTTACTGGTCACAGACTGTGGGCACAGGCAGCTCCCGAGGGCTGAGGGGGGGTTGGTGAGGGTTCACTCTGGATCAAAACTCAAAAGCCTTTAGCACCAGAAAATCACTGTGGCCAGGTTAGAAAATGAGAAGTGCCAAAGCTCTGCTGCTGCACTGACAGGCTTGTTTAACGGGGGCAGAACCACCAGCCTGATTCCAGCAGTAGCACTGGCAGAGCTGCTGCAACCTTATTTCTGAATTTTTCAGTAATCAAGGTTTTGATTTGAGGTCCTGGGAACGCAAGATGCCAGACAGTTCACGCTATCCGGGAGGTCTTCCTTGTACTCGTTTGTAATGTGCATGAATTATAGAACTTGCTTCTTGTACCATTCCCTGAAATTAAAATTGTAACAAAGGACACATCAGTGCTTGTTAAAACCGAGCGCGGTCTGTCCCTGCAGGAGATAACAGCAGCCACACGACAGCATTGGCTGGAGGGGAGCAGAGCACTTATCTGTCAGGCATCTCTTTCTTGTTATATTTGCTCCTAATTCTAGAAATACATCTAAATGTAGTCTAACAGGACTCTGTTCCACAAGAAATTAATGAGGAACAAACATTAATTATTCATCTCCTGAAACAGTAGGTCTGCTAATGTTTTTGCTGATCAACAAGTCAAACAGCTGTATCTTTGTCAGGGCAATCGTGGGGAGGGTGGGGAGGGGTAAAACATGTGGATGTTGTACTAACTGCCCCCAAAATCTTGCCCTTAGTTTGCCTGTTTCTCTGGCTCAGCATCAGCTGCGGGATGGACCAGACCCCGGCAAAGGAGCTGTGGGAGCTCCTGGCTGGTTCCAGGTGCTGGAGTCAGCCCTTCAGAGGAAAAAATAAGGGAATGAGACAAGGAGAAGAGAAATCCAACCAAAGGAAAAAGGAAGAAGCAGGATTCAGCTGCTCAGGCCTGAAGCAGAGACTGAATATTTGAAGAAAACCCACATTTGGCAGTTCTAGATCCTCACACGCTGCTCCCAGCGTGGCTGTTTGTCTCATATTCACCATACTTCCATCGTCATCCATAAGCCAAGGACAGTAAATACATACATTTTCCCACTTTCAAACTGGAAAAAAAAAGGGCAAAAAAATTCAAAAAAATGTTTCCAAATTGCAGGGATTTTAAGGCTTGCCCGTAACACAAAGTCATTCCTCTACCTGTCCAGTGTGGTTGAAAATTCCACTGGAGATGGTGTATCTAAAAACTAGTCCAAGAGGAAGGTCAAGCTGCTTCAATCCTGGAGCTGCATCGTGGCTGCAGTCCCAGCAGATAAAGCTCTTCCCCCCCCAGGTCCCCAGACGAGCTGAACTGTTAAACTGAACTGTTCATTCTGCTCCGTAACTGACCCCAGAATTTCCTGCTCCAGGTGCTCTAACAAACAACTTTCCATCGCACCCGCCTTGGGACTCGTTTTGAGTTTGTTGCAGAGTGATGAGGCTCCCCAGGACCCCTTGCCCAGGGCTGGGGGCTGCTGGCAGGGGAAGGGGAGGAGGTTGGGGGTAGGGGGTCCTGTCCCCCCGTGGGTGAGCGACGTGCTGGGGCCAGGCGCTGCGGCAGTGCAGGGTCAGGAGGAGGCTGGGTGCTGCTGTGCCCCACACCTCTGGAAATCGATTCAGCTTTGTGCTGCCTTCGCATCCCCGTTACATTAATGCTCCCTGAAATCTTCATTAAAATTTGAAATGAAAATGTAACAATCAAAGGGGGTGAGGAGAAGTCCTGTCACCTGACGTTAAACTCATCCCTTCCACGGTCACATTTCTTGGGGTTTAATTGGAGGAGTCACACTGGTTGCTGTACCCGAGCTCAGGGACAGCACACGCTCCCAGTCAGAGCGCGGGTGCCACCAGCCACGTGCCCACGACAGCGATGCCAGCGCTGAGGGGCCGCGGGGTCCCGTGGCTCTTGGTGATGTTTTATTGAAGGGACGCGGGGCCGTGCAGTGCTGGCTGCCTGCAGTGCCCTTTGCCGCGGCGGATGCTCACTGGCTGCACGTGTGACTCGGTGGTTGAGCAGCTCGGTGTGTCTTTGGTGTGACATCTCTTTGCTTCCTGCACAGTTTTCACCTGTCAGACACCCACACGCCTGGCTGCCATCAGCAGAAGGAAATCTCAAGTTCCCGACCTGCTTTACACTTGGATGCCAACATCCCAGTGAGAAAGCTCTGGGGGTGAAAAATCTTTCCAAAGCAGCAAAAGGAAAAGGTTTGTGTATGAAAAGCATTGGAGAAATCCCTGGGAGTGTTCCCAAAGGAACGCCCTGCTCAGCTCCTAACCCCGCGCTCGGCTGCGTCCCGGGACCCGGCAGCGACGCGGTTCTACCCAGCACCAACCCCATGTCGGTGACTCAGCACCAGCTCCCGACTGAGCAGGGCCATCATGCTGCCTGTTGTGGGAAGATTCATATGTCACCTGCCCAAAACCGTAATGTCCAGGGGACACTGAAAGGCAGGTTTTGTCAGAGATGTCAACACAGGGAGCGCAGACCTTGCAGGGAAGGACCTGGCTCCTCCCAAAGCCCGTGAGAGCTCCAACACGGGAGGGAACCATTTGAAGTCAGTCCCTGAGCCACAGCAGCCGAGGAATGAGCCCGGGGCGATGCGTGGCCTTGGGAAGGTGCAGGTGGGGATGGGAACTTGCACCCTGTCCGAGCGCGGGTCCAGCACAAACAGCATCACCCGTCGGGTGCCCCCGAGGCAGCCAGGACCGCTCACCCAGGGGCTGCTGAGGGTGGGTCACAGGTCCCTGCTCCCAACACTGTCCCAAAAGGTGCCACACCAACAGCTACACAGGGATTTGTGAGGAAATCAGCCTTGCTCAGATCACACCTTCACTTCCAGAGGACACTCAGCGGTGGTTGCACAGCGGTCGGAGCGATGCTCCATTGCTGGTGCTGCCAATGCTTTGCAGCAGCTCTGTCTCAGGCCAGGGGTCTGTCCCACCCAGAGCTCCCCAGGCTTCCAGAGGAGCTGGAAGATGGTGCAGCCATGACAGAGTCTGTGGCAGGAGCATCACCCAGCAGAGGAACAGGGAGAGTCTTTGCTCTGCTCCATGAAGCTGCCCACGATGGTGTGAGGCTGCTGGGGCTCAGACACAGCATGAAGCTCGGTGCACAATTCCACACAGCTTTGCTGGTTGTACTATGTGAAGACAGATCAGTCACGTTCTGGAGGTCTTTCCTCCCCTGGTTTAGCGAAGCACAGCTCCCTAAAGCTCCTGGCATCAAGTTTTACAGCCCTTTATCAGGCTTTTCCCCAAACGAACAAACAAACAGTTTTGGGCAGTGTGAATCTGTAAGAACCCACCACAGGCAAACCTCAGACATTAACGTGTTTTGTAGGTAAATTAACAAGTCTCATCACTTTTCTCCCTGTCACACCTGTCTCCACATGCTGGTATTAAAGCTTCCACTGCACACAAATACAGCCTGAAAATACTGTCTCATAGGCCCAGATACACTTACAGCCGCGTGCACTTTTATCCTGATTCAGACGTAACTCCCCTGTCATCACAGAGACACCAACAGCTGGAGGTGCACTTGATTGAGAAGTCTTCCTCACTCTGCTCTGACCCACAGCTAACCCAGAGTCGTGTTAAAGAGCGAAAAGAAGAGCGGATGAAGTTGTTGTCTGACATATCTTTAGCCACCAGAGAGCACACGGAGCCACGTTCTGTTGAGTTGACTCCAAATAATTTTCACATGAATTACTAAAGTGCCAGAAATGTATAATTTATTAGCATTTAAATAAATCACAGAGCAGAAGTGCTCTAAGGTTATTGGTGCGGGATGTGCAGACAGGGCTATAATTAACTCGGGAACGTCACCGAGCGCCGAGCTCGCAGCCGTGCCGCACTGACACGACCAGGGCACAGCAAGACAAAGTGCAAAAGGGGTTTGGCTCCTAAAAACCAGGACGGGTAACAACACAGGAGTCAAGCCCCTGAGCTGGGGGTGAGGCTGGTGCTGGGCTGCTCCCCTCTCCTCCCCGTCACTGCCAGGGTTTCCCCGGGTCCAGGTCCCCTGGTTTTCCCTCTGGAGCACTTGCAGTGGTGGCAGCCAGCGCGGTGCCAGCGCGGTGCCCACCAGCCAGAGCCGACCCAGCGCCGACTGACTCGGCCTCTCCTGGAGGAAACGCGACCTGGGCCGACGCGCACGTCCCTGGATCACCCGCTGCCTGGGACCATGTGCCTGGGCTGGCAAAGGGGTCACTGCCACCGCGTGTCACTGCCAGGGGTCACTGCCACTGCCGCTGCTGGGGGTCAGGTCAGCGACACGTGAGCTGGGGGTTCCCCTCTGGCCTTTGTCACTTGTGTCCACCACAGTC
This sequence comes from Antrostomus carolinensis, assembly GCF_000700745.2. Classification (NCBI taxonomy): domain Eukaryota; kingdom Metazoa; phylum Chordata; class Aves; order Caprimulgiformes; family Caprimulgidae; genus Antrostomus; species Antrostomus carolinensis. Next base: position 27,886 of record NW_010306458.1, on the reverse strand, counting down.
AGATGCAGCGAGAGAGGTGATGGTGACACCGATCCCATCACAGCCTTTGCTTGAGCTGGAGCAGATTGACCAGATAAAGTGTTATTTGAAGTTAAAAAAACCCCCTTGTTTTTCACACAGAATCCCAGAATTGCCTCAATTAGAAAAGCCCTTTAAGCTCATCGAGTCCAACCATGAACCCAACACTGACCAGTCCCCTATGACTGACCCATGTCCCTCAGCACTGTGTCTACACGACTCTTCAATCCCTCCAGGGATGGGGACTCCACCACTGCCCTAGGCAACCCCTTCCAATGCCTCAGAACCCTTTCAGCAAAGAAATTCTTCCTCACATCCCATCTCAACTGCCCTGGGCACAACTGGAGCCCATTTCCTCTTGTCCTGCCTGTACTGAGAAAGCACAGAAGCAGTATATAAAAAACTGCATCATCGTAACCGAGTTTACCCAACGGTAAAAATTGGTAAAAAGCCCATTTAAATCAAACTGAAAATGAAATGAGCAGACACATCACAGTAAAACGCGTTTGATTTCCAGGATGAACGTTTCTAGGATCACAGAAGATATCTGTGATGTATTTAAATGTATTTATCTGGACACTAATGTGAATCCTGTTCTACACGGTTTCCAATAAACATTTCTGCGTGTCCTTTCCTCCCAGGGGATACAGTCCACCCACGGGTGGGGACAGAGGGGCTCAGGAGGGAACAGAGCAGCCTGGGGATGGCGATGCCACCGCCTCCACCCGTGTGCCCGCTCCCCCCCGGCGCCGGGGCCCCCCTGTGCCCCCCACACCCGCAGAGCCCGGTTCGTGCCGCACCAACTCATCCCCGAAACGTCCCGTTGCGCCCCCTCGTGATGAAAAGTCGTTACTGCAGAGAAAACAACCCCGCACTTCGATTTGGCAAATACTCAGTTTGTACGTTCGAGCCACCCCGTTACTGCTCATG
>NW_010306458.1:0-26704 GCF_000700745.2 Antrostomus carolinensis | reverse complement strand
ACGGGAGTGGAACGTGCTGGAGTGTCCAGTGTCAGCTTGAGGTGGCCACAGATTTGTTAAAGCCAAGTCCTGGGCTGCATGTCCTGTTGTGGAGCAAAACCATCACCCCTTTAAATGAAGCAGGCGTTGAGCCGAGCGGCGCGCAGCGCACTACCTGCAAACCGGTCCCAGACAGCGATTTACGGGATAAAAGGTGATATTCTGATCACCTCGTCCAGCACTCTGCCCCTGAACCCAGTGATGTGGAAATCTTCACTGAGGAAACACAAGTCAGGTACTTAAAACATTCAGATGCCTGAAGATGCTGATTACAAATTAAACAGAACTTGAAATGACCATTCGGTTCTGATGCTCTTACCTCTCTGTTACGCCTGTCCCCAAAGAGCAGGACAACTCGAGGGATGCTGAAGTGATGCCGAGGAAGCAGAGGTGCAGTGATCCCACCTCCGGAAGGATCCCTGCATCCCCCTGCCCGCTGGAGATCAGCCTTTAAAAGGCTCAATTAATGTCTCAAACCGACACTTTTCACCAACCCTTTTATTTACCTCCTAACACTGAACAGGGACCCTCCCAGGGGAGGTTCGGGTGCCTTTCAAGGCTGGTTTTGTCTGTCCAGAGCAGCTCCTGCTCTCATTACTCACACCCTCCTCGCCTCTGCCCACTCTTCAGAAGGGGCTCTGACCAAGGGGCTGACGAGCCCCGGGCTGTGCTGGACCCGGGACTGTGTCCCACCCACCTCGCCAGGGCCCTGCCCCGGTTCTGCAGAGCTGGATCCACACATCCCAGACCAACCGACCTGCCAACGAGCAGACAGCAGCAGCAGCAGTGTTTGCGCAGTGATCCTGGGGAGAAAGAGAGGGGAAAAGCTCTTGTTAATCCATTCGCATTGTGATCATCACAGCTGCAGATCCGTCACGGAAAAGCTGTGGAAGGACTCAGAGAAAACTTCAGAGGAACATCAGACTTAACACTTCCATCTTCAACCAGGTGCTTGTCCATAGGGACCCAGGTACACGTTACAGATCCTGTCCCTGTGTAACAGAGGGAGACAGAACCGGGTCCCCCCTTTCAAGAGACAAGTTAAAATTACATTTCCACCTTTGGGAAACTTCTCTCGACACAATTATTGATGTATTTCACAGAACTATGGCTGTAGCTACTGAAGAGATTCTCGGGCTATAATTAGAGCAACTACTTACCTTCAACGCGTCTGTTCAGTTAACGAAGTCACTTAACGCATCTTGCTTTCTTCAAAACAGCTTTCAGTGAGATTCCTTTCTGCTGCTGCAGGAAGAGCTGTCAGACCCCACTAAAAGGTGGGTTCTTTAACAGGGGAACATCTAGGTGGTATTTGAAACAGTTTGGGGAAAAAAAAATAAATCCAAAGACACACACACAGAAAAATGCTGTCCCCCTTTCAAGTTCTTTTTATTCCCTTTTGCCATTAAAATTAATTTTGCTCATGTAGGAAGACGTGAGTATTTCAAACTCAGTGTCGAACATTTCCTATTCAACGTCAAGACTCCATCCCCTTAAAGGATGCTACTGCATCTTGCCGAATGAGGATTATTTGGGGGTTATTGACAGGAAAAGGGACTATGGAAAGATTCTAACCTTCAATCACTGACCATGAGAAAATGTCCAAGAGCCACTTGGACATTTATCACGAAGAGGCTCTTCATCAACACAGAAAAGCCAGTTCATGGCTGAAAACATTTCCACTGCAGGACCACAAAGGGACACGGGGGAGATGGCAACACAAATCCAGTTATTAAATACACTGGCACGTTCCTTCCTCTCCATCTCCCAGTCCTCAGAACAAGAGTGCAGTGGAGAAAGGAAAAATTCCCATCCATGCAAAACATCTACTCTGTTTTCAAAACAATCTCCCAGCACAGTAAGAATACAGGTGAGAAAAGGGAATGCAGAAGAAAAGGCTTTTAAAGAACCTGGATCACAAACAAACCTTCACACTCAAGAAAGCAACGCAGGAAAGAGAAGGGAATAATGGAAACTAACGTAAGAGGCAGAGACCAGGAACAAAGTTAATAACAGAATAAATTAGTTTTCAGGCCAAATTGCAAGGGGGGGTTAGAATTTGCATGTATCTAATTTCATTTCTGCACATGCTATTTTCAATAACCCAGGAATACTGTGAATCTGTAAGAGAGACCACAGAACCCAGCATGGTCTATAAAACGTTTCTAATTTTCTGTTAAACTCTGAACCTTCCCCAAGATGTAAAAACAGCGTTTACTGGAACCCACCCCACCCCCCAGTCAATTTAGCTGCCTTAATCAGCACTATTTCAGGGCACTGACACACTTCAAGATTTTTTGCCTCAGTATTAAGTAAAAAACTCGCACACACTCTCCATACAAATAAATACCCCTTCACACATATACCCCCCCCCCAAAAAAAAGGGTGATAACGCTCTTTTTGTGATAGTTGTAATGTTTTTGGAATGGTTCTGCTGTCCAATTTATTTAAGTTAGAATTTTCTTTGTCTTTTTTAAATCTTGAACCATTCCATAGGATATCTTTATTGCAAAAGTCAACATGCATCTTAGAAATTCAGATTGTAATCAATAAAACAAACATTACATATATGAATTTAAATGTATAAACAGTTAGAAATTCAACAATATCTCCTATTATACTATTACACAAGTTCACAATTTGTAAAAACTATAGTACAAGTTTACTATACACCAAGAGGAACTTTATTCCTTTTCACATGATTTTGTTAAAAAACAAAAAGAAATGTTTTTACAATAAGCAGGCAGCTGTTTTCAGATTTATCTTTTCAGCTCTTGAGTCGGTTTTGTTCTTTTTTGCTTGGATTCAACAGTGAAAGGGAGAGAATTCTTCGCAACAGTTACTTTCTTTTCTTATCACATACTATGTCAGTGTTTATACCCCAAGTTCAGACTGTTAACATCTAATTACACAACGCCTCTAATTGCTCTGGCTGCTGCACACAGGTTACATTGCCGATTATAAATTTTGTCTACTCTCAAAGTCCATGTGAATTTCACAACAGCGTTGCCATAAAAATTAAGTAAACTGTACTGTCATGTTACCTAAAACAAACAAACGCAAACCAAAACAGAACCCCCCAAACAATCAGTTTAATACAGCCCAGTGCGCCCTAAAACACAGGGAGACCCACGAGCTTTGGGAAAATGAAGGTCACTTTCAAACACACTGCCCCTCGCTTCAGTTCCCGATACCGCAATAGCTCCCAACGCACGAGTGGGGTCAGAGCCACAGCGCACTCAGGAATCATGTCTGGGATGTCACCTGAGGAGGTCTGTAAGCCTGTCACCGTGTACTGTAAAGGGGGAAAAAAATATTTTAAAAAAAATCATATGAAGCTCTCAAAAAATCATTCAATAAAGCTACTGCACTCGCTTCCCTCCTGTCTCGCCCAACTCGAACAGCCCGCGCGTCCGGGCGAGGGCAAGCGTCCCTGAACACAGCATGGCAGCCACCATGGCAACCAGCTGCCACTGCAGAGCTGAAACCATATGAAAAGGAATCCCCTTCTACGTGTGTCAAAGGCTACCGCGATTTTTCTTACAGCCTCATTCGTTCACTGTAATTTTCGTTTTTCCAAATACAAAAATACAACAATTCTTATTGAAATCTATACGCTGGTAATTTTAGTACACAAAAAAGCAAAATATTTACAGAATTATACAGTTTAAGAAAAAACTCTGTACAAAAAAATATATAAATCCTTTTGTTCCCTCTATCTTTCTTTAAACTGCCAGGACTCAATTATGTTTGCTGCAACGTATTTTTCCAAAATATACACTGACTGAGCCACAGACAATAAAAAAAAAGAAATCACGTTGGAGATGATGGGAGAAAAACAAGACATTCTTCTAAGTATGTAGGATTGGTTTCCCCTCCTTTCTTCATGTCTGTAATTGAGCCTCAGTATTAGCAGGAAAGCCCTAGCTGTATAATGAGAGGTGAGGTTTCAATGTGAAGAGACAGAATACTGACAGACTTACTCCCTTCAACTGACAAGGAAACAGAAAATTCTACTGCTTTGACTTTTGACAGAGCGCCATGGCAAAAGGATAACAGAGTCAGGGGGCTGTGAACCCCAGGGCACGCTCTTCTGCAAGTCACTGGCTGAGTTCAGAGCCGCTCTCATTCAAAGGTTTTGGTGTATGTTCTCCTTCAGTCAGGAACTTGCTGGGGAATGTAAGCTACTTACTCAAAAGAGGAGAGCATTTTTGCACCGACACTTTGTTTCTTTTGTATGAAAATATACATAAAATGTACTGAAAAGTGTAAGGTACAAATGGAGAGAGTGAAGGAAAATGCTTCCCAGAGAACACGTTCACGAACCGCAAGAGCTCTGTCACGGTTACGACACACGGCTCAAGAATCCGAACGTGCTATCCTCGTGCCTGTGGGAACACAGACCATCTCCGGGGGCTCTGCGTGGTGTGGTTAAAATGGTACAACAATAAGGCAACTGAGAATGTAAAGGTGTGAATCTTAGATGTGTCTGAACAAAACTATACTTGGAGATAAGTTATCCACCTTCCAGACCCAGCTCTGAGCACTCCTCTGCAGACTTACCGCTTGAAGCACTGGTTTAACCTCAGCCCGAGCGGGACACCGACGCTCTGTCGGCTGGGAAGCATTCTGCCCTGAACGCTTCACGGATTTGGCTTGGACATGAACAAACAGTTGGTGACAGGGAGAGGAGGATGAATTTGTACTGGCTGGATACCAGATCGGTTGTTTTTCTTTTTGAGGAAGTATGAAACTCACTACATTCATGCTCACAAATACTGAAGTGCAGTAAACAAACAGTCTAACTTAAACTCGAACCTTATACTGAAACTACAGAAGAAAATCAACAGTGAGTGAAAACTCACTCGAGTAGGTGTCATTGCTCACGGTTTCTGTGAGGCAGCATTTGAAGAAACAGAGCGAACTGGACAGTGTGGTAACAACACTCTGTTAAACAGCTTCTTCCGTCTCCTCTCACAAAAAGCAGTAGAACATAAAAACTGTGTGGCTTTCAAACGCACTGAAATAAATGCTGTATGAACCTAGCCACAAATAATTCCTACAATAAGTGACTCCATATGAAATAAAATGCTACCCTTTTTCAATTAGCAAAGGAGGCCATTTTTTCTTTCATAACATTTAATGAAAGTTTGCGTCTTTCCCCTAACCCCGTAATATTGCTAAATAAAACCTGTAATATCTTTTCAATTATAAACTAACAAATCAATCACATTATAAAAAACCCAAAACAAGGTAATACAGGTGACACAAAAAGAGGACAAGAAAATACTAATTCCCCCCTCCCCTCTCTTTTTATCCTTCTTAAATAGAAAAAATCACCACCCTGGTGAGCTTGATAATTATGTAAAAGTTACTGGGCCTTTGGCTAGCTTAGTATCACAGCTCTATATCCGAAATGTTTTTATAAACTTAGCTCACTTTAAATCTTGTGGTTTGAAAAGAAAGTAAAGCTTTTTTTGGCTCATCAACTTCCTTAAATAAATGTTTAAAAGATGTAGTTTGAACTATATTCCTAAAATTATACATTTCCAACATCAAGTTTCATCTTCTCCAAGAACGGGATTCATCCTCATCTTCGTCATCATCATCGTCATCTTCGTGCAAAAATAAATCTGAGGTTTCAGTCTCCTAGATGAAGAAAAAAACCCCGTATTTTTAAACAAATAGAGTTCCAGCTGCGTCCCACCAAGTGTCACACAACACAGTGTCACTTGTACTTTACATCAGGTTCTTGTTTACCGCACGTCCCGCCGAAACGCGCACAATCACATTCAATGAGTTTTATGGAAAGAACAGCAGCCTCACACATCAAGTGAGGAAAAGAAAAGAAAGCAGGAATAAACAACCACCCACCCTCTCTGAAACAAGAGTTTTCTGTTAAATGCCTAGACAGAAAACCTGTGAAAGCTTAATGAGTTCATAATTACAGGAAAGAATGTCCGTAACACCCTACAGTGGAGCACTAATGAAGTACAGAGATACGCACATACAGAGAACTAGGTTTATTGTTAGAGTTGACAAATCAACATCCCATCCAGAAAGTGTAATTTTTTTTCCTTTTCCCTTTTTTTTTTTTTTTTAATGTGGAAAACATACCTGATTATTCAAAACCAGTTAAGCTTCTGGTTTGCAATAACATCTTTATGAAATTTCTTCAGTAAACAGAACACTGTGACCTAAGAGAGCTGTTAGCTATGAGGTTGCTAGCAGAGTGATTCGGGTTATTAACATAGTCTCATACCTCTTCCTTCGGCTCCTCTTCCTCGATTTCTGTGGACACAGAGGGTACCTTAGGTTTGTACCATGATATCTGGAGCCTTCGGTCTTTGAACCGGGATCCCTGGTTAGCAGCCTAGATTGTATTTTAAACAAACATGTTTTCAAAAAGAGGATCAAGTGAAGAATTTTTAAGATCACCAACAACGCGCGAGACCCCGTGAACATCACGCAGATGCACATTTGAGGATCTCAAACAGATAAGTCACAACCACCCACTTCACTCTTCCGAGAGCAACCTCACTCAAACCTGAGCCTGCTAAATAATGCTCATTGAGCAGCAATCTGAAAAGATCAACAGAGCTCTGAATCGATCGTGACACTGAAGCTTTATCAGCACAAGGCCTATGTTACTGTGAAGGTAAACAAGACATATTTCCCCCGTCAGTGTCACTATCTAGGCTCAAACTAGTAGGATCAAAGCCTGATAAATTTTAAAATACAAAGGCAGACACAAGGAGTTAAAATTTCTTCTTTTAGAATAATGAAAGAAATAAATCTATTTTTCTACTTACATTCTCAGCTTCTGAGCGAGATTTAAAAGTTAAAACAACACTTAATGGGGAATCCTCTTCTTGAAGGTCTTCAATATCTCCAAATTTCTATGAGAGAAAACTCCATTAGGAACAGCAGTAATATTCTCCCCCAAAACCACGATCATCATGTGCTACAACTGCAGTGTACTGAAGCACTATTATTTTTTGGACAGAAAAGTGAGAGCCAGAGAAATCTCAGCTCCATCATCCAACAACACTGCAGCATTTGTACCTGTATTTTTGGGCAAAAGCTCAGATTTATTGTTATTCTACTAAGCAGAGCTTAATTTTGCAGGAGGAAAGGAAATAAGTGTATTAATGTGTATCTCAGAAGTGAATTCTTTTAATTCACTATTTCCCTTACTCTCTTCTGCCCCTTGTTATTCCTCTTTAGACCTGTTAAGCAAGTCCTTTAGAGCTCATTAATTTGCAAAAGAGATTTCAGTAACAGGAATCAAATTTTGCTATAGAGCTCCTGAATACATTCTATATGTATACTACTGGAAGGAGGAAAAAACAGAATCTAGTATGGCTAGATTAACAAGAAATTTCTATTTTTAGAATTTATGTACTGCGGAATGGTAAAAAATTGGAATGACCACAGCAATGACAGTTTAATAGTCAAAAAAACCCCAAACCAACCCAGAACAAACAAGAAAAGGATTTATGGGTGGAGTACAAGCACCACAGAAGAAAATTGTAGTCAACTTCAAATTTAATACAAACAGCAGAAGAAAAAGTAAAGGCCAATAAGATAATAGCTTAAGTAACAGCACTAGTTGTTTGTAAAACATTTTACTGGTTTTAGCAGCTAAGGATGGCTAAAACTTTCAAAAGTATGAATTAACTCAAAACCATAATTAAAGCAAAGACCTTTTAAAAAGAAGTCGCTCTGGTGCCCTCTTAGGGCTTTTCCCAGGGTTCCTGGCACTGTTATCACACCAAAAAGCAGTCTGGTTTTTCCTGATCAAACCACACAACGTTTTTCACTCAGTTTACCTAACCAAAGCAGTAGTGGTGGCCTCCAACCTTCCGATAAGCAATGAGGCCAAAGAGAGAGTAAGAGTTCTCCAGAGGGCAGTGCTTACCCTGCTGTGTGAAGAACTGTCAAGTTCTCTGTTCCCACCCAAACCAGAAACAAACAAGCTCTCAGACTGCCAGTTCTCTCCAGAACTCCACTGCTTCTCTGTATCCAGATCTAAAGCATAAGATTCTACAAAATTAAGTCTCCCATATCAGTCACTTGCTTTGCAAAGAGCATCCAGAAATACCAAACTAGCTTGATCAAGCTTAGATTTCATGCTGGGTCTATTTATGAACTGTTACATGATCTCTCTCAGAAGTTTGCCAGCTTTGCACAAGAGAACATTTCATTCTAGAAAGATTAACCGAGGGAAATGTAAAATCAGTTTTTCCTTTATTATGGTAACTTAGTTGTGATGCTAACACATCTGTTAACTTAGCTTGCAAACTAGCAAGCTACTCGCTCTACCATGAGTTTGTAAACAAATTTAACTTCTTTGAAACTGATGTCCTGTATAGCAAAACAGTGCTGTGCTTCTTGAGCTAGAGAGAAACAAGGCAAATGGTATGATATGCTCATCCGCAAAGTAATTTGTAAACAGAGAGAGGTCCATAGGCATTTTTTAGTCTTCTAACATCTGTTTTAAACTACTTTAATGCAGAATTAATAGTAGTAAGCTATTTAGCTTTACCCATTAAGTGAATGCATTGGGCAGGTATTGAAAAGCAGCTATAAGAGACATTACATTACTTTTACGCCCTTGCTAGCTCTCAAAGCTGTTTGGTTATCCATAGACTGTTCCATGAATTCAGGATGAAGACTTTGATTTGTTTGCACTAACAGAAACAAAAAGAGTCGCATCTTCAAGAATTCAGAAATGAAACAGTTCTTTACAAAGATCTTGGCATGCCCCTCTGCAAGCAAGGACACGGTCAGGGTATTGGTTACCTACTTAATCTCAGATTTATAGTTTGGCCACAACTCTCCTCTTCAAGTTTTTATTTTTTTTTAATGTGACCTCATACTTACAGAGAAGTGCTGTAACAATTCATCTTTTTCCTCTTCAATGAAGCCTCCAACTGTCAGTGCTTTGGGACGATGATCCACCACCATATGATTCAACATGCCCCTTCCTCTCCCACCACGACCCCGTCCTCGTCCTCTTCCTTGGGCTGGCGCCGTCTTTCCTCGACCAACAGGCAAAATGCCTAAACGGGCAGCCTGTTTAAAGAAGGCAAATAATGTAAAAAGCCACCCTCAGCTGGACAGGATTTAAAACATTTGTATCATCAATACCTTAAAAGCATCAGCACAGACAAACTCACCTCTACTTGTAACTGATTTAGCTTTTTTCGCAGTTCAGTTGTGTCTTCTCCAGAAGAGAGTCTCTTATGAAAGTCCAGCTCTGCATCTAAAAGTTCCTTTTGTGCCTTAGAGAAAAAGGTGCAGAAAGATAAAGTGGAAGGGAAAAGCAGAACTGTAATGTGTGCTTTAAATGTTTTACTCCACTTCTTCAGCAATACAGAGCAGTACACAGTATTCACACTTTCCTCTAATTTCAGTTTGTTTTAGTTGCCTCCACGCCCCTTCCCCAACCCATTTTTCAAAGGGCCAGAATTTGAACAAGCTCGAATGAGCTACAAGCTAAACTAGGTCACCTGAGTTCCTTAAAACCACAGCTTGCTTGTCCATGGTTATCACTCTCAAATTCAAAGTACTGCTTGGGAGTGTTTGATCTAATTTTTGCTGCATTTTTAGGACATAATATTAGAAATAGGTACAAAAGACAGGCAGGCAAGTGTCTTGGGCAGTAAATACCTCTGTCTTGGACTTCAGTTTTGATGGTGTAGAGGTTGTAGATGAAGTTTTTAATTCATCCTTTAACTGAGATATTTTTCCTCCTAGTTCTTTTAAGGTCTTCATTATTTCCGCTCTCTCTTCTGGTTTCATGGCCTTATTTTTCTCCAGCTTGGATATCAACATCTATGTATTAATAAAAGAGCAGGAATATAAAATTTTGGGAATAACAACACTGAACAGACAGGTATTAACAAAATCAGAATGTATTTACTAGAAGACACTCCAGACTTACCTTCTGGCATTCTATTTGTTTTTCTAACATCTCCTGCTTCTTTTTCCTCATGTCTTGTTGGAGTTTCAATGCCTCCTATATGAAGGAAAAAAAATTTAAATCAGTAAAAAGCAGTCTAGCATTATTATATATATTACTTATATATACACCACGTTTTACTCTTCAAGCTATAGAAGTGAAGGCCATAATGAAAACTACTAGTCTGCAAAACACAGAAGTATATAACTGATCCAGAAAAAACAAAACAATAAAAAGTTGCTGACTTCCTGCTGTGAAGTACTCTACTGAATTTTTGCCCCCTTCAGACACCTCTTAAGAAACATCTTATGATGTCATTTAAGTATCTCATGCCTGCAGAGATTAAAATCAGAGAAAAGCTATACAGTGATATTTGAGGTTTAAGCCACCTACCAAACTTTCCTTTATAAAATACTTTGATCAGTACTGTCAGTCAGACAATGAATAGTCAAGTACCTGTTTTTTTTTAAGGGCTTCTTGCACATCATGAGGTTTAGACCCTGCACCAGGCTTCATAGATGTCTTCAGGTTTGAAGTACTGTAAACCATTTTTGAGTGGCTTGTAGAAGTAGGAAATGTCTGAAATAGTAAAACCACACAGACACAAATGAGTAATAGCTTAAAACGAACACTGAGACACCATCAATGAGTTTTAGAGGAATGTATTCTGTGAAACATGAACACAAACTTCCAGACTTGTGCAATGAGATGAGAAGACCAAGGCAATTAAAACACAGGCATAAGAGCATTGGTCTAACAGTCAACTTGTGTGGAAGCAATCAGCTTAAATGCTTGTTAAAAGGATTTCTGCAAAATAGACTTTCTTTCCTTCTTCATCCAAACCTCCCCCTGTATCCCGATATCCACGAGGATGACCGCTGAAGCTGATCTTCTGCGTTATATTCAGCTTCACAGTCATAGTCCAACATCACACTTTCTGATCAAATAAGGCAGCAAAAGTCACCTGCATGCTTCCTTTCTTAAAAGAAGGACTTCTCTGTGGCCAAGAACACATGCTGCACTATGGTACCAGTGTGAATTAAACTTTATCAGCTCAAACTCTATACAGAAATAGTCTATAAGCTTCCAGCACTATTCTAAAGGACAGTGTAAGCTCAAAAATAACTGGGAAAGCAACTGGATTCACCAACAAAGAGCTGACATCATGTCAAATTTGTTTACTATGAAGCACTGCCAGAAGTATTTTATGCTACTTAAAATTCCTCTGAAGTCATTGTCCCTGTTTTATATAAACAGCTAACAAAACCAGGAAGAAGTGACTGACCATGGTGTCATGGAACATTAGTGAAAAGAAACAGAATCAACCGGGAACAAGCAGCAAGTTCTATTTCCTAGTTCCTTCTGGAACAGGCCACAGCTTTAACTGGAAGCACGGTCAGCCTTTGCAAACATACCTGAGAGTCCTCCACTGCAGCCCCAGACTGGCTGAGGTCAGGCTGGTTTCCACCCGCTGCTCCAAGGCGACGTTTCACTGGGACTTTATTAAGGACGTAGGCACCTGACGCCAGTGGCTTATTCATCACCTGTGTATCAAGAGATATTAAGAAATGAAAGATCACGTACTCTGCTTTTCTGAAGTAGCAGTCACTTAGGAATGTCACTGCTCCACCCCTAGTTTATGAGAGCACAATACCTTTGACAGATTGCTGTGCATTGCTACAGCTGGAGCTGTGGTCAGGGCTTGCTGCTGAAGGTGAAGCTGGTGATGAAGGGACTGTGTGGGTGTCTGCTGCTGTTGCTGCTGCAGCAACGGGGGCTGCTGTTCACTTTCTCTGTGCCACAGTACCCTGATAAACCGATTGTTCAGAACTGCCTCTGTGCTGGAAATTGCCTTCCTAGCCTCATCATTAGTCAAGTACTGAATTAGAGCAGCTTCAGGATCATTCTGGAAAGCAACCTAAATCAAAAGTTTATTAGAATGCATTAGTTCTCAAGGAAGAAGACATCTCAACCAGTAGCAAACCAATCTACAAATAATCTGCAATAATGAGTGGGATATCCAGTGATATTAACAGCTCAAAACACAGGTAAAACGTTCTAGGTAAGTAAAACTGAGTATGTTTTGGTAAATATTACACGTACTTGCAGCAAAGCCTATGTACAGTAAAATAAATTAAAATAAAAAAGAGATTCCTCTACCAAACAGCATCATATATTCAGAGCATTGTGAACAGCCACTGGGCTGACTCTAATGCTGACTCAAAAGCTCTTTATTCTAACCTCCTGAAAGAAGACTGCTGTCTGAGGATGTACAATGCAAAGGTTCACCACATGCTCAAAGAAGCACTGCCTAACAGTCTTGAATAAGATGATTTTTCTCTAAAAATTAATCATAGGAATAAAAACATATTTGGACTTGGACTTTCTAGTATAATGATTGAGAGAGCATGTTTTAAATGCATATTTCATTATGGAGGTGCAGAAAGCACCACAGTATCTTTTGGGCTAAGACATAAAATTATCAACTCAAGAAATACAGAGGCTTCCCAGGTCTTTTATTTAGACCTCTAACTGAGGACTCAGAGGCAACTATTTGGTCTAGAAAGATAAATGGAAATTAAATGCTATTTTAACTGTGTAACTACCTGTGTTTTGCTTACATAGTGCTTTTCCCCTTCTTACAGCGCAAGGAACACCACTGAACTAGGGCCAGTTCTAGGATGCAAAGTGGTAATAAACTGACACGTATAAAGACTTTCCTGTAGCATCTTTGTGAAAATCCTGACTATGAAATACTGTACGACTATCATACGAGACAGAAATTGTTAGAAGATCTCTTTCAAAAATTCTACACAAGTTGCTCAATAACCTGACTTGGTTAGATACTGTTAGACCTGCAAGCCTTTCCAATTTATTAAGGCCTAGTGAAGGCAGAAGCCAACGTACTTTTACAGAATTAAGACAATAATACAGAGCAGGCCAATAAAAGGTTCTTTGAACTTGATTCCCTGTGCTCCCAGTTAGCCTCTGTTAAGGCTTCTCAAAGAATGTAGTTTAGCTGCAATATTCAAGAAGGCTTCAGGGAAAAGAAAATACCCAGATACATGCGTAAAACTGAACTTTGTTTTTTACCTGAATGTTTACAATAGTCCCAAATTTGCTGAAGTGTTCATTGAGTTGTGTAATATTGTTCAGTTCTGGTGGAATTTTTCGAACTTCTAATTTTGTATTAGTATACTGATTCTTTTTCAAAAATCCTGGCTTATTCTGGTTGTTATTTGCTTGCCTAGAGAAAATGAGAACAAGAGAGTAATTTAGATATGCATACGTGTACTTGAGCAAATGTTAATGCACATTTAACTTTTATTTATCTCACAAAAGGTATATACTCTAGACATTAACAAAAAAGAGCTCCTCCCACAACCAAATACTTAGTCAGATTTTCTGACCCAACAAGCTCAAACTACAGGGACCAGCAAACAGTGATATTCACAGGATTGACAGCAATAAAGTGCGTTCCAAGCAGTCAGCTCAGTTGTTAATTCTTACTTTCCCAGCCATGGTTTCTTTAATGGTGGACATTCCATGCTACTTGGAGATCTTTTCCTGCTGTCTGGTTCAAGGACAACTCTAGTTACATTGCTGCTATTATTTGTAATGGGAATGGGAGGTTCAGTCTGGATGATAATATTGGCAGCTGGAGGAAAGGAAAAAGGCCAGTGTTATTCACCATACGTCAAAGGAGACATTGGAAAAGCTTTCACTTAAACAGCAAGATAGGATTGAGTTTAAAAACATAAAAATTAGAAAGACTTTATCAAGTTGGTCAGTTTTGTTTATGAAGTTACTCCAGAGATCATTTGCTAGCTAATATTTTGAGGAAAACAAATATTTAGTCCAGCCAGCAGGGAGGAGATTTTGACCTTTAAGATCAGTATTAGCTTGAAGAAACAGAGCTAAAACTCCAATTTTCAGGTACTGAAAACTCAGATTCTGCAGGAAAAGGGAAAAAAAAAAAAAGGAAAAAAAAAAGCAGGAAAAGAAACAAGGCAACAAGGCTAGGTTCCCAGACTTCAGGTGAGAGCTCTGCCATGTGGCAGGGGCTGCATAAACAACCAGCCTTCCCTGTATTAACCCTTGACAGTGAAGAAGCAACCAAGAACCCTTTCCACCCATTGCTATCCCCTTGGCATCCCTCCATCCAGTTTTCACCAACAAACTGTTAATTAAGCACAACCATGGTGAGTAGTTACACCCTTGGAGACATTAAAGTTTGAAGCAACTTCTACAAACGCAAAGTTGAAGCACTAGATCACAGTTTGCCAAGTATTTATTTACAACCTTTGTAAGATTATGCTATTGCTGTTAGTCTCCTGTGTATGCAAAATATTCAACTCCTAAAAAGAAGTCTGAGTTATAAATCAATTTTCCATGGCTTTTATATATGCCAGAGCTCTGCTGATTACACAGCTGAGAACAAAGACTGGGCATTTTGGGGCATAACTGTAATCTTCCTTTGGAGGATGGTCTGTCTCAGAGTAAATCTTTCACACAGGTGACAAAGACAGTAAAACAAGTGGTCTGAAGCACCAGCACCGAACACTCACCCACACCTTACAACTGGAATGGGTTCTTAGAGAGAATCTGAGGGCCAGCAATAAAGCCTCAACCCTGCCTTTACGATGTTTATTAAGATGAAAACAGCAACAGCAATTTCTGCAATAATGTTTAATCATATTCTTTATAGGATGAGTCACTGGAAGGAAATATTGGAAAAAAACCCCAAATAACCTTATCTACTGAAAAAGGGAACACTGAAGTGTAACAGTAAACACTGAAATTTAACATCTTTTCTTTTAAGTATCAGGGTGGGGAAAGCAGGAGGAAAAAAGAAAGTTATGCTAACAGAACAAAAATTTCTTTAAAAGAGTCTTGACTTGATCTCTCTCCTAAAAGAGATTTTGCACAGGTCACCGCTAAGAGACTCCATCCACACCCATCCAGTTAAGGATTCAGAATTACTTAAATGCAGACTGGGATTTCCATGGGCTAGGAGAACTAGAATGTACCTGCAATGTTCATTTTAGAGAGAACATCTGTCTGACAGAGTCTGACCACTGAGTACAAAAACACGAGTACTGCAGGTCATCACCTCTGTGCCCCAGGTCCTAGACACACCCTTGGCAAATCGAAAGCAGCCTTCACTGTAACGCTTAAAGACATCTTTCTGCACCATTTGTCTTTCTAGAAGCACCCAGCACCTGAAAAGTGCCTTCACAGGCTAAAGAGGAATAAAAACCCAACCACCCAATCAAAAAAACCCCTTCTAACTTTCCCAAGCAAGTGGTTATTTTTAATCAAAAAGGCTGCTTTGACTTTAGTATGGTCATACTAGCATTTTAAAAAAGGTAGAGATGTATGAAAATTGCTCTGAAATACTAGATCAGTGAGGAAAAACTACTGCTTCCAGCCTGAAAAGGGGGAAAATAAGTGTTGACCGTCTTGGACAAAAATAGCAACAGCAATGACTAGAAACCCTTCCTACCTCTTGGATTTGTATCCATCTCCCCAGATGTTAGGCCAATTAGATTTGGACGCTGCGTTTGTGCTCTTGTAAAGAACTGTCGATACTGAGATCTACCAGCACTGGTAATACTAGGAGCTTCGGGATTATAGCCATCTGGCTCATATGTATCTATAAAAAAAGGAGAGAAATGAAAGAATTTTTCAAATGAGTTTAAGACTCAGGGTTAATTTTCCTTTAAGGAAACGCATGGATGTCCAAGAATCAAAAGCTGTTTTGGATGAAGAGAAGAGAGCAGAGGTCGTACAGCCAATGTGTTTAGCCACTTAAAACCCTCCACTGAACTTCATACCCGAGCCTACTTGAGCACATTCTCTTTACTGTTTAAATCTGATCCTTACTGTTTTCCAAAAGCACACAGGTCACAGGAATAGAGTACTGCTGATGAGCTGCCTGGATAAGGAATGAGGTGTCGGGGCGACAACCCTCCCAACGTCTGACAGTGATTCAAGGGGAGGAACAAAAGATTCAGTTTGAGTGTTTATTCTGTGGGGCCTGAGATGCAAAGAGATTTTCAGCTTTTGCTGCCCAACAGTCTAGTCTACTTCAGAAAGGGATTTTTGGGGAAGAAGGTACTTAAATGATTCCAAACAAAGAAATTACTGAGAAATCAAGTAATTTGACCAATACTTACCTACTAAATTCTCTTAATCTATGCAAGAGTGAGATTGGCTGACTAGCTCCAGTAAGGTACTAATGATTATTTTAATTAAAAGGGCTAACCACGAGAACACAGGATGACAGAAGTGACTCAAATTGTTCCTCCTGCCCAGGGTCCAAATCAAGGATGATGAATTTTTCCAATCATAAAAAGGAAAAGCTATACAAGAACTGGAATGAATGAAGTCTATGAAAAACCTCCAGAGAAACACTGGTACAAGGGGACCTGACAGACTTGAAGCACCTTAAATTTCAGCTCCTTATTCCACAGTAACAATGAAGACTCAACAATTTGAAATATATGCCCCAGAATTTCAATACTGATGTTTTACAGTTTAGACTCTGTCAAGAACTTTCATTAACCTTGCACGAGCTGAACCACGAGTTCCTCCTCTATGATTTGGCATATGATTGATTGCAAGAGGGCAACCAGCAGCTGTTACTGTTACAGTCCAAGAACAGGACATGAGAACCTCCACAGATGTTCTGGAGAACAAAATTATGCAGTGCAACTGAAGTCAGTGATGTCCTGTGAGCCAAGACAGACAGAATCACCCATTAGAAGAAGTTTTGAAGCTGAAAGGATCAGATGGTAACAACATTTAGAAATAACTGAATAGATTATCTGACAAGGTATTTGAGTGACTGAAGTTCTGAAAAGCATGGAATCCAAAAGGAAATGACAGGGATCATGAACTAGAGCCCTCCTTTGAATAACATACAGAACGTTTATGTAAACAAAACCCAGACAGGATATTATAAAACACTGAGATTTAATGATCTTATTTTGCTGTTGTAAAACACGGAAATGCCATTACTGCTTTTGTTATCAAAGAAATACAAGCTTTGTTGGATTTTGAGCAATCTAGGAATCTCCACATATTTTGCTATTTCCCCTCATAGAAATCCATTTTTTTAAATTTGAGCTCTGTTAAGGAAGATGGACATGTCCATTGAAAGTCATCTTTTTTTTTTTTTAAGTTAGAAAGCTAGAACTAAGTTGCTTCTAGAAAAAAAAAAAGATAAAAGGAAAGTACTAATATATATGAAGACTGTAGAGACTATTGTGATACATAGTTGAAAAAAAATAATAAAAAAAAATCTCTCTCATCTCTAGTAGCCAAAACTGGACAGGAATAAAGACCAAGTTAAACAGTAATTACAGGTTTGCAGATCCATCGTTTGCCTACTGATGTTCTACTAAACAGCTTGAAGATAAAGGGATCCCTTCCTCATGCAACAATCTTACTGCTTTGAGCATATGAAACCCAAATGAAGCTCCTCACAAACGACCTTTCCTCAGGAGTGACAGAACACTGCTGCTACTTCACACAGCAACGGCAGTGATGTGCTGACCACCATCAGACTTCTTTTTAGATTTGTATATAAGGAAGGAAGACAGAGATGATAATTTCTAATCACACATCAACAGAATAGTTTTGAAATTTATACCCCAAGCAGATTTAAAAAGAAAAGAAAATAAAAGAAAAGGTATTTGCTTACGTTCTGACACTGTATACAGGAGGTTCTGGGGTAAAGGAGGAGGTAGCCTTGCTCCTACAGGTGCAAGACTGGGCACTGCACTTGTCCCAGGCTGGTCACGATTATTTATCAAACTTGACTGTGTTAAAGGTGGTCCTGCAATGACAACATAGAACAGATCACTACGACTTGTAACATCACAGATAAAATATGCAAACAATCCAGTGCAATTTATGTCAAGCTTTGTAAGATTGTAAGTATGTACAGTCCCACCCACTACAGTAAGAGTAAGTTGAGAAGCCCTGCACAGTTCAGTTGCTCCGATTCCAACACCTTTTCTCTTTCCCAGAAAGGACAAAGCCTTAAGAAAAAAAAAGTGTCTTTTTCTCCCCTGAGTACTGAAACAGAGTAACCACATGTCTAATACTCTGTGAATATTCTGTTTCTTCACAGAACTCACATTATAGATAGAGTAAGGTAACAAAAAAGGCTAAACAGTCTCAGAGATCACTGTTGAGCTAAAATAGATCTCAGATGTATCCATTATCTGCTACTAAAAAGCAACAGATAATACAGCACAAATACAGAAATTTATTAGAACTTTTAGGAGATTAAATCTCAACATTGTTGCATTAGGCAAAAAAGTGATGAATCCAAATAGCACCAAAGTTACAAGATAATCTGGAAGACACCTCCCTCAGCTTCCCCGCTCAGTTCACCTAATCGAATCCGGTGTGCCAAGAACAGGATATTGCACAAGCTGATTTTTCAGAATTATTTTGGCAATATCCTGAATAGCACATGGCTAGCAAAGGAACTTGAACTCATCACTTCAAATACACACAGATCTTCCAGCAAGAGCCATCGCTTTAACCTGGTGACAAGGAAACACAGAGCCATGTCTCACTTACGTGGCACGGGAAGCACAACAGGAGGTGGTGCCTGTGGATGAGCCTGTGGAACTGGCAACCTCATATTACGAGCTGGACCTGGCAACGGGGGCAGAAGGATACCAGGAGGAGGAGGAGGGAGTCCCGGGGGTGGTGGAGGAAAAGGAATCATACTTGGCAAGGAAACTTCATCTACTACTAAAGGATCATTTCCGTGATCAAACTGGCAAAGATCACCAAGTACACAAAATCCTCGCTCTGCAAAACAGAACATTTAATTTTTTTTTTTTTTTTTTTTTTTTTTTAGGAAAAAAATAAATAAATTAGTTGTCAGTGATTTGTAGCATCTCTGTTTTTGCTGGAATTTCTTACTGAAGAAAACATGCAATCCCTGATCCAACATTACGTTATCAGAGGGGATTTTAAAATAATTCACATTGGAATAACCTTCTATAAAAACACAGATGCATCCATCACAAAAATTGTGGGAAAAAAAAAGGTCATGCAGAATTACCACCTGTTTTATATTAAACATATAAATTAACATATATATTAATATTTATATAGCATATAAATTAAATTTACATTATATATTGCAATTTATCAGAACTGCCAGTGGTTGAAGTATTTGCCAGGCACATATAGAACTGTGAACAAACTGTATGATCTTATCCAGCAACTGTCAGATTATAAGTAAACTGCTTCCAGTAACACCAGCTATTTCCCCAGTAAAATACAGGTCACACATGCATCTGTCACATACAAGACATACTGCACACACTGCTGCATTTTGACCTGCTGCCTAAATTGAGTCAATACCTAAAAAATAGTCAGAGAATAATTGAGACAAGGCATAAAACTGAGAACTAAGAAACAGATAATTTACCATCATAATCTCGACATCTTCTTTTAGGAGGAGGGTTTCTGCCAAATGAACTGGGGTTGCTGTGATTGTTGAAGTAATTTGACCAGCTCTCTGTTGTGTTTTCAAGATGGTGCGCAGGTGCAATTACAGTGACAGCACTGGGAATAGACTGTGCAGAGGAATACTGCTCAGTGGATTTACTGGGAGACGCAGAAACGGGATTATACGAGCCTTCAACATCATTTCTTTCACTCTTGAATTTTGATCTCTCTCGGTGCTCTGTTTAAAAAAAAAAGAACAGTTAGGTGAAGTCTTCATGCTTTGTTCTGCATGTCACAGCCTTGACAAAAGTTACTACACAACAGAATAAACATTTCCTTAAATATTCAGTATTCTGCATGTTAAACTGTTCTTGAAGGAGTTTAGTCTTACTAATGGAATAAGAACTAAATATAATGCAGACAGGGTTTTAACTTCAGAAATCTAAATGTTTTCTTTGCAAAATGCACATTCATTCCTCTATTCCTTATTCCATGATGGATTACAGATCTCTCTTCTAAAGCAGAAAGAGGGGAGAAAAAGCCTGAAACGACAAACCTGCTCCCTGCCCTCAACTACTGTGGTCTCAACACACGCTGAAATCCGCTGTAATCTGTGCCTCTTATTTTTCCAAACAGACATGAATTAACCCTAAAGGAACAATGGATCACGTGGTAACCACCTTAAATTACAAAGAAACCTTCTCTAAAAAATGCACAGTAACAAAGTGAAAAAAGAGGGTAATACTATTTTATAAAAAGATAGATCTTTTGGGGAAAAAAACCAAACCAAACCAAACCACCAAACAAAACCCCCACCCAAAACAGCTTTGTCAACACACGCGGCACAACAATATCAGCTTCTCTTACCCACTGGTATACACGTGTGAATAAATTAAGAGGTTAGCAAGGAAGAAAACAATCTCCTTAATTGTTCCACTCTGAAGAACAGCATCTTAATGAATAATTTCAGGAACACAAAGCTCTCATCATTTGCTCCCACTACTCAAGGACATCTAGAGCCCGCTAGACCACACAGTCAGTAGGAGTCACCACACATCCCTGACAGCAGACGTTCTCCTGAAGCAGCACCTTGGTACTCACCAACACCTCGGCTTGCGTCGCGGTCTTTGCTTCTGCCCCGGCTGCGGCTGCGACTCCGACTCAACCCTCTGCTCTTACTACGGCTTTTGCTCCTGCCACGACGCCAGCCAGATTTCTCTCTGTACAAGTCGCCCCTGTCATAGTATCTGTCATAGTCCCTCCATTTTCCATCATCTCTCTTTTTCTCTCTGGATCTAGGAAACACATACATAGACCATGTTTATGAAAAGACACAACAAATTAAAAACCAAGCTTGCAACACGTTAAGACACTGTTCATCCCTCCCATCCAATCTGGGCAGCGAAACAGCATCTCAAAGTTGAATCACTGATTTGTAGAAACCAGCAAGGGGAGGACTAAGGAGAATCAGAAAGGTGAAAAAATTAGATGACCAAAACAGATCATGTGTTAAAAGCGATTGTTGACACTGTATGAACAACTCTCCCCACCCCTAAAGACCCCCCCAACAATGATTTTCATTTATATAACGAGGGAAAGAAAGGAGCTGCTGACATTCCTAGGTATTAACATTTGAAAAATACTGTCATTTTTTTGGAAGAGACCAACTTCTAGTGAAGGGTTCTCATGCACATGGTCAGCATGCAGATAATACAGTGCAGACAGGGAAAACTAGGGAGGAAATCTCTATTTTTATGAAAAATCACTACCTAGGAGGTAAAAATCCCCAGATAAAGATTGCCAGCAAATACAGACTATGTTAATACTTTGGTTCAAAACTAACCTTTGTTCACTGGACTCTGTACGGCTTCTCTGTGGACTGGAATACTTCTTCTTCCTGCTCTCCCGCTCTTCTTCAACGGACTCTTGAAAATTCTGTTTAAGGGACAGCTAACAAGCAAGAACAAGTATCACTTTTTTTAATGAAGACACAGGACCAAGATTTAGTTCAAGTTACAGTCAGAGTCCCATATAAAAACAACATTTAAGTTGTTATTACTTGCACAGAATACTTAAGCACTTTATGTAACCAAGTGCTAGAGGTTGCTGGGATTTTTATTTCACATCTTTCAGGTTTTTCTATAGAGATGTCCCAAAATAAAAGTGCTTTGCTATTTTGTTTTTAAAGGAATCATGAAAGACAAGGTCTCTATCCCATTAGTTAGAGTGAGAAATTCTACAAATGAGGTATTTTCTGAATCTCATAACTGGAACACAGCTAAGGAGAGTTACTTCTCCAAGGAGATACGTCTCTAGTCTACACACTGAAATAAATGCTATAAAGCAAAAAAACATTCACATGGTTGAACTGGTCACATTTCTTGCTGGCCTGAACAAAAGCAGTTTTTACACAAGTCTGTCAGCTATCCCACTACTGTAAATCACTCTGAACCCATTTTGTACTTCTGCTGCCTCTGCTGGGATTTTACACTGCTTAGAGGTTACTGTAAATTTTGGCAGTTTACATGTGATAATCTTCAGAAGATTTTTTTTTTTCCAGCTAAAACAAAACAAAAAGGAAGGCTTCGTGCATCCTTGCTTGGGATTATCTGGGGAGAACTGGTGGAAATATTCAACACTTGGCCTGACAGGGCTCTGGAGAGCCTGACCCAAGGCCCTGCTATCAACATCAGGTTGTATCACATGATGTCTGGGGTCCCTTCCAACCCAGAAGCAGCTACAATTCTACACTTGATTTATTTGGTGTCCTCCATTTGCAGGAGTTGCACAATACAGTGAGCTATATGACAAATCATCGAGGCCCTACTGATGTTGAAATAGCTACTTAATGCCCTGATCCTGTAAAGCTGTCCCATAAAGCTGCCCTAGATACCTTCTTTTGCCTCATTCCCACGCCCAAACCCTTCCCCTTTCCCCCCACCACAGCACTGGTTGGGTCAACTGAAGGTAGTTCTGAAAACACTTGTTATAAATTATAGGACTTTGAGAACTGATCAGAAAACTACTAAAGAGAAAGTCTTGCAGAGTTGCAAATTATGAACTTCCATCACCAAAGCTACTTCCATAAATTGTCATGATAATTCTGGGTCTCATCCTCAGATCAAAAACGGATATCAGAAAGGAGAGAAAAAAAACTAAACAGCAATTTTAATTGACATCAACTGCTGAATCAGGTTCTGTCAAATAAGGACCTGCACTCTGCAGTACAACATTACACAGCTCTGCTCTGGACTTACAGATTCCCACCTGCAATTACTGGTCACCTTCATGACCATCAGCCAGTTTTACCTCTGAAGACAGAACAAACAACTCCAGCAAGGTCTGTCTTTCATGTTATTTAGTCTCACAGACAGAAGCACAAATCTGAATACCCAGATAGAGCACCTGTCAGGAAAAAAGCTCCCCATGGTCTGTTTGTAAAGACAGCAACAGTTTGTGCTCTTAACACTGCGTGACACAAGCGTCCCTGGAGCGAGGGTAAAGGACTAGAACTTCATATAAACTCTCTGACTTTATTTGTACCTTTCCTACAGTAATTAAATCACATATTCAGCCTCAAGTACCTTGGCAAACTGTGAACATGGTATATGGAAATAAAGAATGTTTACTTCTATAGCAATTTTTTCCCCAAATCTCTCTCAAAGCTGGTACATTAGGATGCTACAAACACAGAGGTCTCTTCTCTTGGAAGATCACCAACTTAGAAGAAAAAAAATCATATATCTTAAGACAAGTGATAGCAGAGGATTACACAATATACAAAGAGATTTGGACAACTACAGAAATATTACTTCACTTTTTTCAAAAACTTGTTTTCAATTTTGTCAATAAAAGTTAAAAACAAGATAAAAGAAAGAGCTGTTGGCAGATGATATTACCTCACTTTAAAACTAATTATCCCTCAATATAGAGGCCAGCATATTCCACTGATTTTGAGTATTACAGAAAAGATTTTAAATAATTTCTATTCCTCACAGAATAAACAAAACTGGAAAAAGAAATGTTTTGGAATGTTTTTGCTTCTTCCCC
This sequence comes from Antrostomus carolinensis, assembly GCF_000700745.2. NCBI lineage: Eukaryota > Metazoa > Chordata > Aves > Caprimulgiformes > Caprimulgidae > Antrostomus > Antrostomus carolinensis. The sequence continues at coordinate 3,165 of NW_010306458.1, read as the reverse complement.
CTCTCTTAAACCCTTCCAAATCATTTTCCAGAGGCTTCTGAACAGGATTTCTGAACACTGTTAACCTAGATCAAAGGCAGACTCCACAAAGGGATTTTAAAGTGTTCTGGTCTGAATGGCCATCTTCCCCATCTTCCATTTTCTTCAGATGCCCAGAGATTGTAAAGATCAGTACGCAAAACAAAGTGGATTTTTCTTTCACATTTTGCCTCATAAACGTGCAGGAATGCTAATGTGAAAATCAGAGGCAGGTGGACAGATAAAATGGTGTTACCTCCTCCTTGACTTCTTCTTTTTCCTGGCCTGCAGGCTTTGCTTCTGCTTTCGTGGGCTCAAGAGAGGGAAGATAACTCTTTGTGTACAGACTTTCAAAAAGTTTATCTACAAAACCTGAAGTTTCTGTGAATGCAGAGCACAAGAAAATATTGTTACATATTAATTTAAGGGCACTGGTAGATTTACCAGAGAAGTCTCTGACAAAAGTCATCCAGCTGGACTGCTCACAGCAGCAGCACCTCAGATTGACAGACATCAGTTCCATTCAGGGAGCTGGAATTACATTTGTTGAACTCGAGGCTGTTTATTTAGACAAAGAAATTCACCAGGTGTATCAAAGACAGAAACAAAGACTTTTCCTTCAATCACATGTACAACTTTGAAGTGTTCTAAGGGGCAGGTGAGACAGTTATTCCATTAGCTACAGCCAGCAGCCTCTTTATGGTAATTTTTATCAGAGGACACAATTCACAGAAAACTGATCACCAATAATGACAAAACCAGGGGAAATGGGTTTAAGCTGAAAGAGGGGAGGTTTAGATTAGATATTAGGAAGAAATTTTTCACTGTGAGGGTGGTCAGACACTGGAACAGGTTGCCCAAGGAAGTTGTAGATGCCCCCTCCCTGGAAGTGTTGAAGGCCAGGCTGGATGAGGCTTTGAGCAACCTGGTCTAGTGGAAGGTGTCCCTGCTGATGGCAGGGGGGTTGGGACTGGATGAGCTTTAAGGTCCCTCCCAACCCAAACCAGTCTGTGATTCTGTGATTAGATCACAAAAAACACACAGTAACTTCCCCAGTGAGTGTCAGAACTCCAGTTGTTTGAAACCCTGAACCTGAACCCCATTGCTATGGGAAGTTCACCAGAAGCCTGGAAGATTAATACGGAACAGGTTTTCAAAAGTTATCAAACATCTGCCAGGGAAACTCTGGGCAGCAAGACTGACAGTTTAAAATGAAAGTGCTCGCTTGTATTTCAGAGGATTTCCTCCCACCCACCATGAACAAACCCGAGCTACACAGCTTCATCTTTAAAAAAAATAAATAAATCACAAGATCTTCATTCCTTCAGACTCTGTGAGAAATACTCAGTTCACAGATAAGTATTTTGAATACTCAATTCACAGATAAGTATTTTGAATACTCAATTCACAGATAAGTATTTTGAAGGTGATGCTGGTGCACCACCCTCCCTCCTCCCCTCGATGAAATGGAGACCACAGAGAAGACAAAGCCGCGGAGAGCACGGTACCTTTCTGCAGGAAGACGTCCAGCTGGTCAGCACAGAAAGCTTTCAGCTCCTTCTCGGGCTTGTCTTTCTTGACTAACGCCACGACATAGTTGGCCAAGGCAGAGGGGTCAGCGTCACATCTGTTGGGAGGAAGAACCGTTCCTGGCTCTGCTGAGGGGTGGCAAAGCCCCCGCCTGGGACAACCGCTGCTGCAGACCAGCCCCCCAGGAACCCAGGGCAGCGCGTGGGGTGCTGCGACACTGAGCACCAACACAGCCACCCCGGGGTGACGGGGCCAGCAACGGGCTCTCTCCAGCACAGCGCAGTATCTGAGCTGCTCTGTGACCACCCCCTGCAGCCTCCACCCCTGACAACGCTCCCACTCTTCTGCTCCTTCCCAAGCTTTGCTTATGAAAAACCACCTTTCTTCTTTTTTACGGTATTAAAGTGGTTCTAAAGTATTGAAACAGTATTACCATGAAAAGCAGATCGGAAAGACACTCAAATACACACACAGATACATCCCGTGTACCTCAAGTTACTGTGCCCAGGGCTCTGGGGTTTTCTTTCCCCAAGGACTATTCCCATCCCTACAGATTTCACCATCACACTTTGACATTGGTCAAATGCCTAAAGGAGTGCAATTATCAATACAGATTCTCTGCCCGCGCTACCTAAGCCCTTATCTGGCTCCACGAAGGCCAAAGAGCCAGCTTTGTGCAGCAGTGCTCTGCCACTAATCTTTAAATAGCATATTGCTGTAGATTCTATTATTCAGCTACCAGAAAAAACACTCAAAGCATGAAGGGGATTAACAGCGTTAAGTGATTAAGCAGCAGCTCCTCGTTTTGCTTCTCTCAAAAGATGCAGATGCAAGTGATCAGAGGGTAGGTAGGAACCTTTGAAAAATTAAAGATTTTTAAAGTCAGATTAATATTTACAGAGGGGATCGTGTATTTTCCAAGAGCATTAACTATGGATACGGAAGGAAACAGCATGAAGCATACAGATCTCAACATAAACTCAAGCAAAAGAAAAAAAATCCAGAAAACAACCAAACACAACGCAAGAAGCCATGCAGACCACAACTGGGTGGAGAAAACAAAATCCTCAATGAGCAGCCAGCCCAGCAGCTCTCCTCCAAATTAGTCTGCTCCTGTTTCCAACACCGGATTAAAGCCACGTTAACAGCAGCAATTAACAACAAAGAAACCACAAACTGACAGATTTTACAGTTCTTACACACTCTCACAACAAGGAATAAACTGTACGTGAGGTACCCGGTGCTGGTGCCCACATGGGACTGACCAGAACCCCTCAGCTGAAGGTGCAGGAGCTGACCCATCAGAACCGCTCCCGTCCCTCTCTCGCGGGGACGACGTGACCCCGTGTGCTCCAGGGGCAGGCGCCCGGCGTGTGCCCTCCTCCGGGTTCACTGCTCTGTGTTTTCACTCCCCAGTCCTGGGCTGCCAGGATCCACCAGCAAACTCTGTGCTTCTCCACCACCAACCCTCCTCCCCAGCTCCCGTCCCCGAGGGGCGCGGGGCAGCGTGGCGCAGCGGAGCCGCAGGAGCGGGGTACACTCCAGCCCGGACACTTTCTGAGGGTTTGGCCAACGACCAGAGAGACCCATTATCTTAAACAAGAGACAAGGAAAGTC